>NW_027317888.1:0-8545 GCF_032062135.1 Pyxicephalus adspersus | reverse complement strand
GAGTTTTGAAGCATTTTCAACATTAGAACAAGTACAGTTGAATGTGACTAGCTATAGCTAGTTACACAATGACCTGGATTAACAAGAATCTTCACAGCCAAACTACATTGCTGGTAAAGTTAAAAAGAACTTTGTAAAGAAATTGGTCACTGCAGGTTTAAAAAAATGGTTATTTTGTAATACTGAATTGTGAAGTTGCTTGTGTAGCGTTCACATGTAATTTTTCTTGGAAAAGCAAAACTTTTTCTTTTAGGAATTCTATAATTATTCTTCAGGTTTATCCCCCAAAGCTTTTTTACTTACTGGCCCATGATATTGTAGGATCTACACATACATGCATGGCCACATGGTGCCACACAACCACCACTGCTCTCTCTCTGGGCAGTCCCCGTTGTCCATTACACAACCCATTCATTTTCCAAGGCCAGTCAATGTTTGGATGTAAAGTCTCTCCAAAGGACTAATGTTATTTTCCTTGGATGGATAGAAGTTAAAATGTCAGGGGAAGTATAGCATGCTTTTTAAGAAGATAACCTTGTACCCTCCAGATACACACAACCACTCGCATCCCTGATTCATTGTCCTTCCCTCATTCTGCATACCCAGGAAGTGATTGCCATAGGAGCAAGGGGTACCTGTAAAACAGCCATTATGGTAGCAGGGACTTTTTACTTACCCTCTCTGACCAATCACAACAACAGATTTCAATTCAAAGCTGTCTGTAATGGTTCTTGAATTTTCCCCACTTCCTGTTTGATAAAACACTGTTGTTCTGCCTGAAAGGGAAAATCTCACTAACAGTCCCTTTTATACCAGTGCAAATTTTACAGGGATTATAATCCTTTTTTACTCTACCCAAAACTAGAATTGTGTTGCCTGGATATACTGTACATTTCAATTTGTCTCTGCAATGAAACGGTGCACTTTCCAACTGATGCTTCATTGAGGCAATACAAATTTATTCTTGGTACTTGTTTTAATTACCCTATATTTCCTAAAATAACATTTTTGTGTTTAAATCGTTAAGCAATATACAACACAAAGCTGTTTACGCCTAATTTGTTATTACTAGGGCAAATCAGGTAATACATTTGATAAACAGAGCCAAAATGATTACTGGTGTGGCTTGATTATGTACATCAGTGTAATAGTGGATTTTCTGCAATCAGGGAAATGAAGGAGAATAATGCACTACTAAAAGAAGAGGTGGAAGGACTGCGCAAAAAGCTAGAACGATATGATCGGATGCAAGAAGAAATGGTGGCTGTAGAGATTGGAAAGGATGTAAGTATTCTTGCATTACACAAAGGTCAATTTTTGGAAGCATTTAAAGCTACTCTACATGAAAATTAGCAAAGCATGATGATTAGCAGATATAATCCCAATATCTATTATAATATATTTATATATAAAGATTATAATATTTGATAAAAGTGAGCAACAAAAATGGTCTCAAATGGTCATACACATTTGAATGTCTGTCTGCATTTGGTTATTAAGCAAAAGAATCTTAAACATTTTGTGGACATTGCCCTACTCTTAACATGCTGACTGTATGAATAGTGGTTATATGATACACATATTGGTTTTTACCTCACTTTTTTAATTGGCTATATTTACTTTTTAACTAATTTATATAATATATAGTTTTATATATAAAAATATAAATTTTATAATAATTAACAAAATACCAGACATGTTTAAGCTTTTACTTACCTCAAGCTGTTCATGTTTAATGAAGTAATTTAGCAGCAGGAGACAAATGGAAATGAGTGACAAGTTTTTTTTTTTTTTTTTTGCTCCAGTCTAATAACATCTTCATTTAAAATGAGACTATTCAGTTGGAGCTGTGAGATTTTGATTAAGCCACGTAACACTGAACAGCCTTTCCCAGAAAGAATATATATTTATTAGAGAATGGAGGGGAGAAAAAATGTTAATTGCGCCCAAGGAAATAATTTATAGCCACGCTTTAATAATTTGCCTTGGGCAGATTTCTCACTGTTTCCAATAAAATTTATCCTGTAAATGCTAATATTAAGATGGGGATTTGCATGCTTTGGGGCATTAGAGAGCCAAGGATGGCAAGATTGACGTATAAGTTTGGTCTTGAGGCGGCACCGGGAATACGCTAGTGCTAGCTGGAAATGGTTGTAGTTTCAAGTGTCCCATCAAATCAAATATCACTCCTGCTATTCCTAATCTCTTTTAAATTATTTTTTATGTTATCATTAATATTGTCTATGGTTTCATTTGACTTTAATTTGTCTCTTTCCTTTTACTTTTTTCTAATATTTCAATCTTCTAGATTTAAAGCGAAGATCACCTTGGTTAAACGACTTGCTTCTTTGTTTTACGTTTTTGGGAGTAGACTGTGTACACACGCACGTACACGCAATGCATTTGTTCCTACTTTTTATGTGCTTAAAAATAAATACATACAGTAGTGGAACTTTTTAAACTTGGCTAAAAAAAAAAAAGCAGGGAAAAACAGCAGGTAATGACTTTCTACGGCCCCCCGCAATTGTGGACTTGGCAATGTCACTCCAAATCTCATGATGTCAGCAGTCCGAGGCTGCAGTGATGTTACATACATATTCACACATGGTGAATACAGAATTGCCTAGACACACTCGCATACCAGAAAGTGCACTGTGGTTTTCTGGAGGAATTCCAGATGAGGTAACTCTCCTTTAGGGTACATTAGGAACATTTATAAACTGTCTGTATAATAAAGAAAATCCTCACTTTTTGTGTTCTGATCAACTTTAAATACAATTTTTTTTCTTAATATGTTTTTGCTTGTGTACATTGTATGTTTTACAAATGTAATGATAGGTTCATATTGACATTTGGTTTGGAAAGCATTCTGGTGTTTTGGATTTGAAAACCCAGCACTACCTGTATGCTTGTATATGCAGCCTCTGTATAACTGTCCTGTCTCTGCTGGGAAAAAGAAGGGGTGTATCTATTTCTTCATTTCACTCCTCTCAACATTCCATAATGGATATTTTCATGTAGTGGATCAGCATGAGGAGGTCTGTGACCTTTTTTTATGTGCATCCAACTAGAAGAAACAAACTGCAATATTTTCGGTTTAGGAGTTTGTTTGTTAGCAGCTACAATTTAGTTTGCCACGAGTTTGACCGGTCTGTTCTCACCACCTTCACCACAATATAAAACTTCACAGAAAATTATGCTAGGAACATGGAAGTGTTTGCTTGGTCTTGGTGTGGCTGGCTCATTAATATTCGACTGGATTTTTATATCCCCAACATATTACACAGCGCTGTACATTAAATATGGGTTACAAATGACAGACAGTGACACTGGAGGTGAGGACCCTGCTCTGAAGAGCTTACAATCTAGGCTCATCACAAATCACTATACAGGTAGTTCCCAGGACTGTAGGTTTGTTCTTAAGTTGAATTTGTATGTAAGTAAGAACAGGCACATTATTTCAATAAATGCAATTAGGACAGATACTTGTCTCAACATATTAGGCAGCGCGATGTCAGTTACTGTAAAATCCTCACAGTGGGTTAATCATAAACAAAGCAAAAAAAAAATGTATGCAGCCTAGACATTCATTAACTTATGCAAAAAGAAACAATGTAGAGTTTGTCTTGGTCATTAAAGAGTAACAAGAGTTTGCAGAACAGCAAAAGACTTCTTCTGCAAGTCATGCAAACCGCCCCCTCCCCTATCAAGCCCTGCACACAAAGGAGCACCCCGTTCATAGTGTTGCCAGGTGTCCTTAACTCAGGGACTACCTGTAATGGAATTAAGCATTTTATGGTTGCCAGAATCACCAGTTCAGTATTTATCCATCATAGGTTAATCAACATAGACTTTGAAAAAGTTTATTTTTCTTGTGAAATAGATATTTAAGATGGTAACATTTTTTATGTAACTTGAAAAACTGAAGAATAATCTTGATTTAAATTTCCATTGTAAAAATTCCAATGCTTAAAATATGTTTGTAGATTTTGTAACTTGCCCACTAGATGGCACCATTGCTGACCGATGTACCTGGGATTGTAAGCCTATTTTTGTGTTTGGGAGTTTCTTTATGTTTGAGAATTGAATCTATAGAGATTTCTCTGCGGTAACTTTTAGGCCCAACTTAAAACACAAACCACCATAAACTCAGGAAAGGCTGGCTGAACAACTGCACATGCAGCTGAACTGTGGCTTGTGGAAGTGATTTCCCTGTGCCGTACTTTGTATCAGACACATCTATTTTGGCAGACCCCTGATATGTTTTGCACTGGAGATAAGTCATCTGTGCACTAATGAAACCTATTATATAGAAATTAGGTCTATTAGGCACAGATTAGTGTTGCAGATTTGCCTGATGTACTACGTAGATATAATTGGTGGTGAAATGATACTAACAATCGGAGGGTGGTCTTATAGATTCTGGAGAGCAGATACAGCCTTCTGCACCAGTCACTATAATGTTAAACTTGATGTTAATTAATAACAATTACTAAACTTCCTATTTATACATAGAGATTTTCATGGGCATTTATAGACATGAAGCTGTGAGTGTTGGTAGGCACTGCTGAATGCAGACATGCTAGACTCCCAACACTTTCAGCATTGTGTTCAAACCTTTTATCTGTAGATGGTATCATAGCAATTTGCTAGCATTGTCTAGTACTGACTGATCCGGAGACAAAAGGGAGTTTAACACACAAAAGAAGAGGAGAATCTCTAAAGATGTGGGCTTAGAGTGATTATCCGTGTAGGTAACAGATGGCTAATATGTCATTTAAGGTCACTTCTTTGAGAAGTAAGTAAAATGTAAGTTACCAATGTAAAATTGTCTCTTTTATAAAGTTCTTGTACTCTGCAGTAGAGACTTAGGACTTGTTGGAAAATGGCTGTTCTGCATAAACTTCTCTTTACTCCATCCACGGTAAGAGATGTTTGTGTTAGGATAGAATTCAGCATGGTACAACACAATGCCAGCCAGTTAGTGTTGTAAGTGTAACACAGTCTTTCCTTTTCAAAACATTTTCTTTGAACAGATGGAGAGGTTTGTTTTTGGTCATAATTTTAAAATCACTATTGATTAAGAAATGGCATTATAATTCAGACTGGATCACATCTTCATCTAAATTGCACAAACCTGCATGGCTACTGAACATAAAGTCTTCATGGATATTCTACCTGTTAATACACAAAATATAGGTTGGGGTTACTTCTCAAGGCAGTTTATATAGGTAGTACGTTGGTAATACCAATGTCACTTAAAAGGAACTTGTAGTTTATACTGTCCTTATAAATGGTGCCTGAACTTGCCAACTGTTAACGTATTCTGTATATGTCAATTAATCTGTAACATAATATAAAGTCATTTACACTTCATAGACCTTTTATTGGAACCATTTTTACAGACCTAAATTACATGATTACCCTTTCCTGACAATGTAAAGCAGGATTTCCCAAAATTGTTCCAAGAGCATAGAACATGTATTACAATTAACCTCTCATTTTTATGTGCGGGCTAATTAAAATCAAAGCGCTGTAATTTAGTGTGGGACAAACCTGTGGACATTTAAGGCCTTACATGTTGTTGACAAGTAGTACAGTCATTTTAAAGTAAACCTTTGGCCAGGCTTTAAACAATCAAGAATGATTTGGCTTTCTGTCCAAGATACCCAAAAGGAATTAGGATAAAATATCCCCAATGTGCATGAAAAGCCATTCTCTTGGTTTTCTCCCTCACTTTTTGTCCCTCTAGTCACCTGTCACAAAAGCAAGTTGTAGTAGTCTACAAAAGTAAGATTTGCAACTTTTGGTTGCTGCACTTCTAATTGTAGTTGGGTAAAAGAGAAGATGCTAATTGTAATTAGGCATTACACTAAAAATGTATATTTTGCCTGGAATTTCCCTAAAAGCAGCAGAACATTTCTTTGTTGTCTCTGCACTGCTCAGGTCTAATGAGATTTAGAGTGAGATTTGGTGAGTTTATTGCTGTGCTGCTTACTGATCTTGATGAAGCAGAGGACCTGTAGTTCAAAGGTTCCCCTCGTTTCTGCTTCAATCATTATGTGAATCTCTTCTTTCTGCACTTGTCTTGCTTGATTATTCCTCCATCAGTCATCGGATTACCAGATATCAAAGAGGCAGCTTTGATATGAAGCAAAGCCCTGCCTGTATCAAGATAGTAGTCTCTGCATGGGTCACAGTGTGGAAAAATGAATGATATGTCAGTCCTGGGGTAAACATTAATTGGAGGTATCCTACAGGCAGTAGCAGACACAAATCCTTTGCCTCACCAACTTTTCTTTGTATTTGGCACTTACACACATTTCCGTTCCTCTCTGATATTTAGAATGTGCGTGAGAATATTACAAAGGTAAGGTTAGGTTCAGCTGTCATACCTAATTAGGTAATATGTATATGACCCCAGACAGCAGGTAGTGTCATTTGTTTATGTATTAAAATATATTAATTTTGAAACCTTTGCTTTGACACTAATACACATCATGAATTTGGTCATGAACATAATTATTTTTTCCGCTTTTAGTTATGAGTCTAAGCAACTCACTACTATGTGTCCTTGGATACACTTGGATACAAGGAAACTGCTTGGGGCGGTGTTTAAAGTTGCCAGATTCCACCAGTAACTAAAATTGTTTTGGATGGCCTGAGCCTTGAATACATTTCCTTAAAAAAAAAATATCTGCAGTAAAGCACATTCTGAATTCTTAACTTGTTTGGTGATCACAGTTGGTCTGTGAAAAACATTTCCCTAATGTGTTTTGATGTAGTAAGCACTTTAAACTAAACCTTGTAATCAGATCTGTACTCTGAGATTGTAATGTCTGTACTTGATGTTAAAGTATTTTTTATTTTTCTACGCACAGGGACAATTCAGAGTTTTGTATACATAAATATTGTATATGTGTTCCTAAATCAGAGGAGCGTCTGGGTAGAGTAAACATAATTACAGTTATTAATGTCTGATCAGTAATCCTTTCATTTTAAAGTATTACAGCTTTAGGTTCCCTCTGAGGCCATGTGTATTTTTACTTCATCCAAGGCTCAATAATTTTGCAAGCAAATTTGCTGTCATTATAAAAATGTTGTAGATGCATTATATCATGCTTTCTCTATATGCTTATGTAATGACTAGAGAGTGGAAGCTTTAATATTACACTTCAATTTGTTTTTAGCCTTTCCATATAGATATCTATAGCAGCCTTTCTTGATCTTTTTAACATAGGGGAACCTCTTAAATACCTTTGAAGTTTTAGGGAGCCCCTGCTATGCTTCAACACAGTATAGCAGGGACTACAACAACAGCTAAACGTATATTAGCGTTATGGTCAGTAGGAACAATGCCTCTCACATTGCTGGTCATTGGGAAGAATGTTATCCTTATTAAAATAAAAAAAAAAAAAAAAAAAAACAGAATTGAGAGGTCCAAATTGCTCATTGCTCCACGAACCCTTAGCAGCTTCTGAAGTAACCCTGAGGTTCTGCGAAACCCTGGTCATTGGTGCTCAGAATTTTTAGTTTACAGAAAAGCCTTTTATAAGGTAACAATTTTGTTTGTTAGTGTTTTTTTTAAGTGCAACACCCAAAAGGATGCAGCTCCGCCTCCTTAATTCCTGATCGTCCCGGGATACCTACGTCACACATCCCTGGAGGCTCTTGGTTGCTCCCTCTACGCATACACCAGCAATCCCGGGCATGTGGAGAAGGAGCCCTTTCACCAATAGGGTAATAAGTTGCAGATCTCACGCATGTACAGTGACATTGCCAAGTTTTCCGCCAATCTATGTCACCCGATGTCATGCCTGCGTAGTGCAAGATTGGCTGGCGTAAAAGAACGCGGGAGAGGACATGATGTCGGCGCCAGGCCGAAGACTGATACCGGGATGACGTGGGACTTGATGGAAGAAACCTCCCGACAGACCGACTGATCTGCGGTATTTAAGGTAAGTGTGACTTTTTTGTTTTGGATTTACTACTGTTTTAAGGGTATGTTCAGACCTGCTTCTGAAAACGAGGCTGTAAAACGATCCTGAAAACCTACTCTGCACAACAAGGCTTCCAGGTACGTTTTTTGGGGCGTTTGTACAGGCTTTTATAGATGTTTGTTCTGGCTTTTTAAATGCCTGTAAACGCTGTTTTTTTTTTTTTTCAGCCAACAATACCTTTGCTTTAAAAATGCTTGTAAAAACCTTCAGCAAAGGCTCATAAAACCTGCACAAGCTTTTATGAGCAGTTGAATGCAAGTCTATGGAGATGTTTAGATGGTCAATTTATATTCATATTAATGTCTCTGATTTATCAAGCTGCCAAAGCACTGAAGTTCTGCTCAAGGTGCCTCTCAATGTGTGATAAAGGGGTCTTACAGTGAGGCTCCCCAGACATGGTATTTGTATTGAAATTGGAACTGACCGGCGTTGGTATCTACATTTGTGTATCCTGCCAGGTGAGTTACCATGGATTTCTTTAAATCTAAATCTCTTTAAATTTACGGACCCTTACGTTTGACAACATCGAGGGTCAACTTTCCATC
>NW_027317887.1:5494-8547 GCF_032062135.1 Pyxicephalus adspersus | reverse complement strand
CGCATTCTGTGGAGCGTGATGTCCCCCCCACGGATACTGTGAAGCGTGTTGTTCCCTCCCGCACATTCTGTGGAGCGCGTTGTTCCCCCCCTCACATTCTGTGGAGCGCGTTGTTCCCCCCTTACATTCTGTGGAGCGCGTTTTTCCCCCCCTCACAATCTGTGGAGCATGTTGTTTCCCCTCTCCTCACATTCCGTGGAGCGTGTTGCTCCCCTCATTATGTGGAACGCGTTGTCCCCACCACATTTTGTAGAGTGCGTTGTTCCCCACCACATTCTGTGGAGTGCATTGTTCCCCACCACATTCTGTGGAGCGCATTGTGGAGCGTGTTGTCCGCCTCACATTCTGTGGAGCGCGTTGTCCGCCTCACATTCTGTGGAGCACATTGTCCCCCCACATTCTGTGGAGCGCATTGTTCACCCCCTTACATTCTGTGGAGCGCGTTGCTCGCCCCCTTGCATTCTGTGGTGCGCGTTGTTCGCCCCCTCGCACTCTGTGGAACCCGTTGTCCCCCCCTTGCATTCTGTGGAGCCTGTTGTTCCCCCTCACATTCTGTTGAGCGCGTTGTTCACCCTTTCGCAATCTGTGGAGCGCGTTGTTCACAACCTCGCATTCGGTGGAGAACGTTGTGGAGCATTTTGCCCCCCCCATACATTCTGTAGAGCTCGTTGTTCCCCCCTCAAATTTCGTGGAGCGCGTTGTACCCCCTCACATTCTGTGCAGTGCGTTGTTCCTCCCCCACATTCTGTGGAGTGGGTTGTTCACCCCTTACATTCTGTGGAGCGCGTTGTTCGCCCCCTTGCATTCTGTGGTGCGTGTTGTTCGCCCTCTCGCATTCTGTGAAACCCGTTGTCCCCCCTCGCATTCTGTTGAGCCTTTTGTTCACCCCCTCGCATTCTGTGGAGCCCGTTGTTCCCCCCTCACATTCTGTGGAGCGCGTTGTTCCCCCCTCACATTCTGTGGAGCACGTTGTTCCCCCCTCACAATCTGTGGAGCACGTTGTTTCCCCTCTCCTCACATTCTGTGAAGCGTGTTGCTCCCTACATTTTGTACAAAGCGTTGTCCCCCCCACATTTTTTAGAGCGCGATGTTCCCCACCACACATTCTGTGGAGTGCATTGTTCCCCCACCACATTCTGTGGAGCGCATTGTGGAGCGTGTTCTCCCCCTCACATTCTGTGGAGCGCGTTGTCCCTCCCACATTCTGTGGAGCGCGTTTTTCACCCCTTAACATTCTGTGGAGCGCGTTGTTCGCCCCCCACATTCTGTGAAGCCCGCTGTTCCCCCCTCGCATTCTGTGGAGCGCGTTGTTCCCCCCTCACAATCTGTGGAGCACGTTGTTTCCCGTCTCCTCACATTCTGTGGAGCGTGTTGCTCCCTACATTATGTGGAAAGTGATGTCCCCCCCACATTTTGTAAAGCCCGTTGTTCCCCCCCCCCACACATTCTGTGGAGTGCATTGTTCCCCCACCAAATTCTGTGAGTGCATTGTGGAGCGTGTTGTTCCCCCCACATTCTGTGGAGCGCGTTGTCCCTCCCACATTCTGTGAAGCGCGTTGTTGACCCCCTTACATTCTGTGGAGCAAGTTGTTCGCCCCCTTGCATTCTGTGGAGCGCGTTGTTCGCCCCCTCGCATTCTGTGGAGCCCGTTGTCCGCCCCTCGCATTCTGTGGAGCCCGTTGTTCCCCCCTCGCATTATGTTGAGCGCGTTCTTCACCCCCTCGCATTCTGTGGAGCGCGTTGTTCACAACCTAGCATTCGGTGGAGAACGTTGTGGAGCATGTTGACCCCCCTACATTCTGTGGAGTGTGTTGTTCCCCCCTCAAATTTTGTGAAGCGCGTTGTACCCCCTCAAATTCTGTGCAGCACGTTGTTCACCCCTTACATTCTGTGGAGTGCGTTGTTCCCCCCTCGCATTCTGTGGAGCCCGTTGTCCCCCCCACGGATACTGTGAACCGTGTTGTTCCCCCCGCACATTCTGTGGAGTGTGTTGTTCACCCCTCACATTCTGTGGACCTCGTTGTTCCCCCTCACAATCTGTGGAGCACGTTGTTTCCCCTCACATTCTGCGAAGCGCGTAGTTCCCCCCTCACATTTTGCGGAGAGCATTGTTTCCTCCCTCACATTGTGTGGGGCAGGATTTCCCCCCCCCCTACATTCTGTGGAGAGCATTGTTCGCCCCCTACATTCTGTGAAGCTCATTGTTGCACCTCTACATTTTGTGGAGCGTGTTGTCCTCCCCACATTCTGTGGAGCATGTTGTTCCCACCCACATTCTGTGGAGTGAGTTGTCCCCCTTACATTCTGCGCAGTGTGTTGTCTCCCCTATATTTTGTGGATCGCATTGTTCACCCCCATTATGTGGAGCGCGTTGTGGAGTGTGTTGTCCCCCTTACATTCTGCAGAGTGTGTTGTCCCCCTATATTTTGTGGAGCGCATTGTTCACTCCCATTATGTGGAGCATGTTGTTTCCCCTCCCCTCACATTCTCTGGAGTGCGTTGAACCCCCCACATTCTGTGGAGCGCGTTGTTCCCCCCATATTCTGTGGAGAGCATTGTTACCCCCCTCACATTCTGTGGAACGCATTGTTTGCCCTCTCCTCACATTCTGTGGAGCGTGTTGCTTCCCACATTATGTGGAAAGCGTTGTCCCCCCCACATTTTGTAGAGCGCGTTGTTCCCCCCCCACACATTCTTTGGAGTGCATTGTTCCCCCACCAAATTCTGTTTAGCGCATTGTTCCCCCCTCACATTCTGTGAAGCGCGTTGTTCCCCCCCCACAATCTGTTAAGCGCATTGTTCCCCCCTCACATTCTGTGGAGCGCGTTGTTCCCCCCCTCACAATCTGTGGAGCACGTTGTTTCCCCTCTCCTCACATTCTGTGGAGCGTGTTGCTCCCCTCATTATGTGGAAAGCGTTGTCCCCACCACATTTTGTAGAGCGCGTTGGTCCCCCCCACACATTCTGTGGAGTGCATTGTTCCCCACCACATTCTGTGGAGCGCATTGTGGAGCGTGTTGTCCGCCTCACATTCTGTGGAGCGCGTTGTCCCC
>NW_027317887.1:0-5461 GCF_032062135.1 Pyxicephalus adspersus | reverse complement strand
TGTTGCTCCCCTCATTATGTGGAAAGCGTTGTCCCCACCACATTTTTTAGAGTGCGTTGTTCCCCCCACACATTCTGTGGAGTGCATTGTACCCCACCACATTCTGTGGAGCGCAAGGTGCAGCGTGTTGTCCCCCTCGCACTCTGTGGAGCCCGTTGTACCCCCCTCGCATTCTGTGGAGCCCGTTGTTCCCCCTCGCATTCTGTTGAGCGCATTGTTCACCCCCTCGCATTCTGTGGAGAGCATTGTTCACAACCTCGAATTCGGTGAACGTTGTGGAGCATTTTGCCCCCCTATACATTCTGTAGAGCACGTTTTTCCCCCCTCAAATTTCGTGGAGCACCTTGTATCCCCCTCACATTCTGTGCAGTGTGTTGTTCACCCCTTACATTCTGTGGAGCGTGTTGTTCGCCCCCTTGCATTCTGTGGTGCGTGTTGTTCGCCCGTAGAGCGCGTTATTCACCCCCTCGCATTTTGTGGAGCACGTTGTCCCCCCTCACGGATACTGTGGAGCGCGTTGTTCCCCCCTCACATTCTGTGGAGTGCGTTGTTCCCTTCCCTCACATTCTGTGGAGCGTGTTATTCACCCCCTCGCATTTTGTGGAGCGCGTTGTTCACCCCCTCGCATTCTGTGGAGCCCGTTGTCCCCCCCACGGATACTGTGGAGCGCTTTGTTCCCCCCTCACATTCTGTGGAGCGCATTGTTCCCTTCCCTCACATTCTTTGGAGCGCGTTGTTCCCCCCTCACATTCTGTGGAGTGCATTTCCCCCCCCCCACATTCTATGGAGTGTGTTTTTCCCCCCTCACATTGTGTGGAGCACGTTGTTCCCCCCCTCACATTCTGTGCAGGACATTGTTCCCCACTCACATTCTGTGGAGCGCGTTGTTCCCCCCTCACATTCAGTGGAAGGCATTGCTCCCCCCCATAACATTCTGTGGAGCGTGTTGTTCCCCCTGTCACATTCTGTGGAGTGTGTTGTTAGCCCCCCCTTCACATTTTGTGGAGCCTGTCCCCCCACCATTCTGTAGCACGTGTTCCCCCCCCCCCATTCTGTGGAACACGTTTTCCCACCCCCACATTCAGTGGAGCTTCTTGCCCGCTTATCCATGTTGTTCTCCCCACATGCTGTGGAGCGCGTCGTCCCCCCATATTCTGTGGAGCCCGTTTCCCCCCACATCATGTGGAGCGTGTTGCCTCTCTCTACTTTTTTTGGAGCATTGCCCCCTGATTCACATTGTCCCCCTCACATTCTGTGGAGTGCGTTGTCCCCCCATCATTATGTGGAGCGCGTTGTCTCCCCTACATTCTGTGGACCGCGTTGTTCCACCCTTACATTTTGTGGAGCGCCTTGTTCCCCCCCACATTCTGTGGAGCGTGTTGTTCCTCCCCCCCACATTCAGTGGAGCTTGTTGTCCACCCCACATTCTGTGGATTGCATTGTTCCCCTCTCATATTCTGTGGAACGCGTTGTTCCCCCATATTCTTTGGAGCACGTTGTCCCCCGCTACATTCTGTGGAGCGTGTTGTCCCCTCCTCACATTCTGTGGAGCGTGTTGTCTTCCCCTTACATTCTGTGGAAAGTGTTGTTCCCCCTCACTTTCTGTGGAGCACGTTCTCCCCCCTACATTCTGTGAAGCGCGTTGTCCCCCCTCACATTCTGTGGACCGCGTTGTTCCGCCCTCACATTTTGTGGAGCGCCTTGTTCCCCCCTCGCATTCTGTGGAGCATGTTGTTCCTCCCCCCCACATTCTGTGGAGCGTTTTGTCCCCCCACATTCTGTGGAGCGCGTTGTTCACCCCCTTGCATTCTTTGGAGCGCTTTGTTCACCCCCTTGCATTCTGTGGAGCACGTTGTTCCCCCCCTCACATTCTGTGCAGGGCGCTGTTCCCCCTCACATTCTATGGAGCGCATTGTTGCCCCACTCACATTCTGTAGAGCACTTTGTTGTTCCCCTTACATTCTGTGGAGCGTGTTGTTCCCCCCTCACATTCTGTGGAGTGTGTTGCTCCCCCCCTCACGTTCTGTGGAGCATGTTGTTCCCCCTTTCACATTCTGTAGAGAGCGTTGTTCCCCCCTCACATTCTGTGGAGCGCGTTGTTCCCCCCTCACATTCTGTGGAGGGCTTTGCTCCCCCCGTTACATTCTGTGGAGCGCGTTGTTTCCCCCCACATTCTGTGGAGCACATGGTTTCTCCCCCACATTCTGTGGAGCACGTTGTTTCTCCCCCACATTCTGTGGAGCACACTGTTCCCTCCCCACATTCTGTGCAGCGTGTTGTCCCCCCCTCACATTCTGAGGAGCATGTTGTTTACCCCCCTGCACATTCTGTGGAGCACATTGTTTACCCACCTGCACATTCTGTGGAGCGCGTTGTTCCCTTCCCTCACATTCTGTGGAGTGCGTTGTTCCCTTCCCTCACATTCTGTGCAGGGCGTTCTTCCCCCCTCACATTCTGTGGAGCGCATTGTTGCCCCACTCACATGTTGTCGAGCACTTTGTTGTCCCCCTCACATTCTGGAAACGTGTTGTTCCCCCTCTCACATTCTGTAAAGTGTGTTGCTCCACCCCTCACATTCTGAGGAGCACGTTGTTCCCCCTCTCATATTCTGTGAAGAGCGTTGTTCCCCTCTCGCATTCTTTGGACTGCGTTGTTCCCCCCTTACATTCTGTGGAAGGCATTGCTCCCCCATTACATTCTGTGGAGCGTGTTGTTCCCCCGTCACATTCTGTGGAGTGTGCTGTTTGCCCCCCCTTCACATTCTGTGGAGCCCGTGCCCCCACCATTCTGTAGCACGTGTTCACCCCCCATTCTGTGGAGCGCGTTGTCCCACCCCCACATTCTGCGGAGCTTCATGCCTGCTTATCCATGTTGTTCTCCCCACATGCTGTGGAGCGCATCTTCCCCCCATATTCTGTGGAGCACGTTTCCCCCCCACATCATGTGGAGCGTGTTGCCTCTCCCTACATTTTTTGAAGCGTGGGACCCCCTGATCCACATTGTCCCCCTCAAATTCTGTTGTGCGCGTTGTTCCCCCATCATTATGTGGAGCCCATTGTCTCCCCTACATTCTGTGGACCGCATTGTTCCGCCCTCACATTTTGTGGAGCGCCTTGTTCCCCCCCACATTCTGTGGAGCGTGTTGTTCCTCCCCCCCACATTCTGTGGAGCTTGTTGTCCCCCCCACATTCTGTGGAGTGCATTGTTCCCCTCTCATATTCTGTGGAACGTGTTGTTCCCCCATATTCTTTGGAGCACGTTGTCCCCCTCTACATTCTGTGGAAAGTGTTGTCCCCCCTCACATTCTGTGGACCGCGTTGTTCCGCCCTCACATTTTGTGGAGCGCCTTGTTCCCCCCTTGCATTCTATGGAGGGCGTTGTTCCCCCTCACATCCTGTGGAGCGCGTTGTTTCCTCATCAACATTTTGCGGCGCGTGTTTTCCCCCTCACATTCTGTGGAGCTTATTGATTCTTCCCCCATTCTGTGGAGCACATTGTTTCCCCCTAGCATTCTGTGGAGCGCCTTGTTTGCCCTCCCCTCACATTCTGTGGAGCGCGTTGTTCCCCCCACATTCTGTGGAGCACGTGGTTTCTCCCCCACATTCTGTGGAGCACATTGTTTCTCCCCCACATTCTGTGGAGCACACTGTTTCCTCCCCACATTCTGTGGAGCACGTTGTTCCTCCCTTCATATGCTGTGGAGCGTGTTGTTTCCCCTGCCCTTACATTCTGTTGAGAGCGTTGTTCCCCCCCTGCATTCTGTGGAGAGTGTTGTTTCCCCTCCCCACACATTCTGTGGAGTGTGTTCTTCCCCCCTCACATTCTGTGGAGCACATTGTTTCCCCCTCACATTCTACAGAGCACGTTGTTCCCCCCCTCACATTCTGTGGAGCTCGTTGTTACCCCCTCACAATCTGTGGAGCACGTTGTTTCCCCTCATATTCTGCGAAGCGCGTATTTCCCCCCTCACGTTTTGCGGAGAGCATTGTTTCCTCCCTCACATTCTGTGGAGCGTGATTTTCCCCCACTACATTCTGTGGAGAGCATTGTTCGCCCCCTACATTCTGTGAAGCGCATTGTTGCCCCCCAACATTCTGTGGAGCGCATTGTTCCCCTCTACATTGGAGAGCATTATTTCCCCCTCACATTCTGTGGAGCGTGTTGTCCTCCTCACATTCTGTGGTGCATGTTGTTCCCACCCACATTCTGTGGAGTGAGTTGTCCCTCTTACATTCTGCGCAGTGTGTTGTCTCCCCTATATTTTGTGAGGAGCGCATTGTTCACCCCCATTATGTGGAGCGCGTTGTGGAGCGTGTTGTCCCCCTTACATTCTGCAGAGTGTGTTGTCCCCCCTATATTTTGTGGAGTGCATTGTTCACTCCCATTCTGCGGAGCACGTTGTTTCCCCTCCCCTCGCATTCTCTGGAGTGCGTTGAACCTGCCCCACATTCTATGGAGCGCGTTGTTCCCCCCCTGCATTCTGTGGGGAGCGTTGTCTCCCCCTCACATTCTGTGGAGCGCGTTGTTCCCCCCTCACATTCTGTGGAGCTGTTGTCCCCCCTACATTTTGTGGAGCGCGTTGTCCCCCCACATTCTGTGGAGCGCATTGTTGTCTCCCCATTCTGTGGTGCGCGTTGTTCCTCTCTCACATTCTGTGGAACGCGTTGTTCCCCCCTCACATTCTGTGGAGCGCGTTGTTCCCCCCTCTCATTCTGTGGAACGTTTTATGGAGAGTGTTGTCCCCCCTACATTCTGTGAAGTGCGTTGTCCCCCCCACATTCTGTGGAGCGCATTTTTTTTCCCATTCTGTGGAGAGCATTGCTTCCCCTCACATTCTGTGGAGCTCGTTCTTCCCCCCCACACTCTGTGGAGAGTGTTGTCTCCCTCTTACATTCTGTGCAGCGCGTTGTCCCCCTCATACATTCTGTGGAGCGCATTGTCCCCACCATACATTCTGTGGAGCGCGTTGTCACCCCCCTTACATTCTGTGGAGCGCATTGTTCCCCCCTACATTCTGTGGAGCACATTGTTTCCCCCCCCATTCTGTAGAGCGCATTATTCCCCCCTCACATTCTGTGTGGCACGTAGTCCCCCTACATTCAGTGGAGTGCGTAGTCCCCCCCATATTCTGTGGAGTGCATGGTTCTCCCCATTCTGTGGAGCGCGTTCCCCCCTCACATTCTATTGAGTGCCTTGTTCCCCCCTTACATTCTATGGAGCGCGCTGTGTAATGTGTTGTCCCCCCTACATTCTGTGGAGAGTGTTGTTCCCCCCTTATTCCGTGGAGTGCGTTGTTCTCCACTCATATTCTGTGGAATGTTTTCCCTCCCCTCACATTCTGTGGAGCTCGTTCTTTCCCCCCCACATTCTGTTGAGAGCGTTGACCCCCCCCATTCTGTGGAGCGCATTGTTCCCCCCTACATTCTGTGGAGCGCGTTGTTCCCCCCTGAATGTGAGGGGG
>NW_027317886.1:4941-8551 GCF_032062135.1 Pyxicephalus adspersus | reverse complement strand
CAGTTCCTCCTCTAAACCTCCCCCATACACACAATTAGTTTAGGATTTTAGTGCTGTCTGTCTGCCAGATCTCCTGTCCTGATAACCACAGTCCAGAGACAGGAAGTCAATAAATCCCTCCCCAACAGGGGACACAAACAACAGTGCAGCATGACAAAAATCCCTGCTCACTAATTCCAAAATTGGTAGAAATTTGACTTAAATTCTCCATCTTCAGTCAGATAGTTCTATAAAACATCTTTAGTTTCTGCATTTTGTATCCAGTCTGCTTCTCTCTTTGCTTGTAGGACTCTTATCACGTAATAATAATATTAATGGCCTCTAGTATGAAGGCTTATTTCATAATTCTTTACACAAACAATATACATTTATGTTTTCAGTTGTGTGGTTGACATTTTCAGATATCTCTGGACATATCTGACCGAAGAACTGAAGTGTGTTCTTCCTTGTCAGTTAGCTTCTCTTGTATCTACTTTATTATTATTAATAAACAGGATTATATAGCGCCAACATTTTACGCAGACAGACAGACAGACACAGGCAGTGACACAGAGGAGAGGACCCTTCCCCAAGGAGCTTACAATCTAGGAGGTGGAGGAAGTACCATACAATAGGAGGAGGGATATGGATTGGTGACTATGTAGTGAGGGTTTTAAGAGATAGAAGAAGATGGGTAGGTAAGATTGGAAAAATGTGTTTTGAGTGCTCTTTTAGTATTTTCTACACAAGTAGAAGCAAGCTGAATGGGACAAGGAAGACCATTCCAGAGCGTTGGGGCAGCTCTAGAAAAGTCTTGGAGCCGTGTGTGTGATGAGGTTATGAGTGAGGAAGTCATTAGTAGGTTATTGGAGGAACAGAGAGAGCGGCTAGGGGAGTATTTTTCTATCAGGTCAGAAATGTAAGTGGGACAATAACTGTGTAGGGATTTGAAGGCAAAGCACAGGAGATGAATTTGATTCAAAGGTGAAATGGAAGCCAATGAAGAGAACTACAAAGAGATGCAGCAGAAGAAGAGCGGTGAGAAGAATGGATGAGTCTGGCTGCAACATTTATAATAGATTGTAGAGGAGAGAGTCGGGTTAGTGGAATACCAGAGAGGAGGAGGTTTACATGTTCTTTCCCAAAAATGCCTATTGGTTGACCTGAGAGCAGGAGATGATTTCTTATCACTTCCTGTTTCGTCTGCCATCAAGATGTGTAGTGTTGTCATTAGAATAAATGATACCGCAGTGCACAAACATAGGTTACACATTTTAGGTTTAGGAAAGCTGGGAACAAATTAAAAGCTTTGACTTGAGGCTTGCCTTAAAGTGATTTTGTAACTTAACGGAAACCTTTACTGAGAGAAAATTGGAGAATGCCAATTCCGAGAACAATTGGAGGATTGTTCCTAGTCAGATGATTGTTGCCTGAGAAGTCCCCATCTTTCCTGAAAATCTTACGTGCATACAACAGTCTCCCAACATTGTTTTTCAATCTGCCCTGATTGACTTAAGATTGACCAATCAGGAAGTCTGCTGTGCGTTCCAGTGGAGCAGAGCGCTGCGGAGTACCACCCGCTCATCCATAGAACAGAACAATGCTGTATACAGAACTCGTTTGTTTATTGATTACTAGAAATGATCACAAAAGATTGGTTTTAGCCACAGCTATCTGACGCTTATCTGATGTCCATATGGGGCTTCAAAAAGCGCTGAATGCATGTGAACAACATGCCAGACAGATAATAATTATTTTCAGAAGTAATTGCAGGTTTCCTTTATAATACAAGAACTGATCAGTTACTGGTGTAGTACGAGGGCTAGGTTACGTCTACACATCAGATGATTCTCGTCTCGGACTAGAATCTGGCGTGTGTACATTGACCGGCTCTTTTAAATATGCATTATGTAATATTAACTGGACCAAGTGCAGGAAATGAAAGGACTTTTTTATCTTGTGTTTGACAGTTGTAAAGAATCCATTATCTTTTACAGCACAAAGCTCAGTTCATAGTTCTACATAAATCACATTGCAATAGAAGTTCAAAGAATATATAAGAATGAAGTAATTGGCTACTGTGATTTGTATATGTATTATGTGCTTCCTAGCCACCAGCAAAATGCTAAATCAGCCTAAAGAGTGCTAATGCCAATTTCTCCTCCTATTCAGCCCCTAGTAATACAATATTTGAAGAATGTCTATAGAAAATAAAGCATCCATATCTGATTTTACTTTATTGCTTTGTAAATCAGGAGGTAAGCGCCCGATGCAGGCTGCACCCGCCTTACTTGAAAGTGTTGATGATGATATTAAATAAACTTTTAAAGCAGGTTAAGCACAATGACATAATTTTTATATTAAATTTACCTACAGGTCTTCATACAGATATTTTTTACCTCTAAAAGTGATAACATTACACACTGTGACAGTATCTTCTGGGTCCAGACTTAACCCATCTCACCGTCCCCTCCCCAAATTTTCTGTGTGCTGGCTGTACCTGCAAAGAAGTGGCTGGCTTTACACCTATGCATTGCCATGTTATTATGCATGTTAATACTGGCTATGATATTCATTTTCAAAAGGTAGCTGCATCAAAAAAAAAGGTCTAGGTGATTTTTTTTCTGTTCTTATGCAATTGAATGGGCTCCATTAATGTTGCCGACATAAAAACACATATTCTTACCTTTCTGACCTGGTAGAAAAATACTCCCCTAGCCACTGTCTTTGCTCCCCCACCTACTAATGACCCCCCTCACCCATAACCTCATCCAATGCACAGCTCACAGACTTCTCTAGAGCTGCCCCGACTCCCCGGAATGGTCTTCCTTGACCTATTCTGCTTGCTCCTACTTTATGCTCATTTAAAAGAGCGCTAAAAACCCATCTTTTCAACCTTGCCTACCCATCTGTCTCCTAAACCCTCACTACTTACCCACCATTCTATATCCCCCTCCTATTGTGTGTTACTTCCCCCACCTCTTAGATTGTAAGCTCTTCTGGACAGGGTCTTCTCCTCCTCCCGTGTTACTGTCTGTATCCGTCTGTCATTTGCAACCCCATTTTTGTACCCATGTACAGCCCTGGATAATATGTTGGTATTATACAAATCCTGTTTATTAATATTAATAACTATAATAATAATAATAGTAACAATAATAGTAATATTTATAATAATGTTCATCTTAATGTAAGGTAAACAGAAAGGTGGAAAGGGGGCCTAACTCAGCATGGTAACTACTAGCACCCTTTCATATATTTCACACATGTAATCCTAAACAGAGGACAATCCCAGACTACCAGTAGGAAGTGTCGGTTTCACGCAGGCAGTGACATGGGACCCACCATCAGGATGGTCAGCACCATGTTTGCGTTGGTTTCCTCCAGTTTTCCCTAGCAGCTCAACCAAAGTGCAGTATGGACTGATGTATGGATAAAGAATAAAACTAATTAAAGAAGATTTAAAAACTGAAATAACATTTAGTTTACATTTGCCCAGAGATCAGCTTTAAGCTACGTACACACGTCAGATTTTTATCGCCCGATAATCGGCATCGACCAATTATCGGGTGAAAATCTTCCGTGTGTACAGTCGGTGTCGTCCATCGTCCGGACGACCGACCTGCCGGAT
>NW_027317886.1:0-2852 GCF_032062135.1 Pyxicephalus adspersus | reverse complement strand
CTTTAATCCTAATACAGATTGAGCGTGAGTTAAATAGTACACATAATAATTGCACTGATAATAGATGTACCGTAATTGAGTGACTCAGGGTAATGAAATTTAGAAATGACAGACCCATTAAGTTCAGCACTGGTAAAATTAGCACAAGTTTCCAGGGTATTTTGGAAGCTTTCCTGTACAGATAGCGAGACTGCGTGAAGTTAAGTTAGGCTGCTACCAAAATAATTATATGTTTTTAATATTATGCTGTAGTCAGATGAAAGGTTGCATTGCCAGGTCTGTGTTTCATTTTTCACCATCATCTTTGCATGGAACCTTGCTAATTCTGGCCTTGATTACATTTTAAAGCCACACTAAGTCCGAAATTGAAGACAGTTTCTGGAAGCATTTAGTTTTAATATTTGGTGTACCGAATACCAGATAGATTCTGATGCTAGTTGTATTGAAAATACACATAGGGGTATATTTTTAAATCAGTGAATGTGACTTTTACCAAAGGTAATTCTGTCTGGTGTTCAAGCACCCAAAAATGCTCCAACCATCCCCAATGAAATGAATGGCCATTTATGAGTGTTTTTCACATTCTACATCTCCTTGTCTCCCATTCTATTGTGTGTTAATCCCCCCACCTCCTAGATTGTGAGCTCTTTGGGGCAGGGTCCTCTCCTTCTCCTGTGTCACTGTCTGTATCTGTCTGTCATTGGCAACTCCTATTTATTGTACAGGGCTGCGTAATATGTTGGCGCTATATAAATCCTGTTTATTAATAATAATAATAATAATAATAATAATAATAATGCCTTGGTTTAAATGTCTTTGTAAATGTATAAATAAAAAAAAACATTGAAAAGTGGTATGTGCCTTTATAAGCATTTATAATTTCCATTTGCTGAACTCCAGGTACACAATGTAATAAAATAGAATAGAAATACAAACAGCAGAGACACTGGTGTCCCCTAATATTCATGAAAAGTCTATGTTGTAATGACTCCTCTGCTGGAATATGTGGAATTTTATTGATTTTTGTTGTTTGACAGAGAAATATGACAGAGCAGTAGGCTTGCTGGGAATCGGAGGGAGACAAAAACCATACTCTGCCATCCTTCCCCAGCACGTCACGTACATCCAGCTCCCTGCCAGAGGCTACTGTTTGACTGTTGAATACATCAACCTGAATTTGTCATGGAGCATTGCTTTGTCATTGGTTAAACAAAGGCAAGATTTGTATAAATATAAATAAAAAGTGAGCTTAGCGACTATATTTGTTTTACATAGAAAAGATTTAGATTTGCACAGATTTAGCAAAGTAGGTCACAGTGAAAAGTATTGTCCTATGCTTGTATACATTAGGCTAGAAGTATGAAATAATAGGATAACAGACTTATTCAGTGAGCGAATGTTCAAAGTTCAGTAATCCTCATCAGTTATTCTACTGTATATTCATCCAGTCTGGGGTAAACTGGCATCTCAAAGATTGATAATTGATGTTTGCAATGACATGTGTTGTCAGAGTACTGTGTAATGTGTATGGGTAAATAATACTGCATTTTTTTTATTGCACTTTTCAATAGGTTTTAGTGGCTTTTCTATTTTCTAATTCCCAGCAAGCTCTATACAAGTAATTGGTTACTGCTGAAACATTTATGCAGCTTTTTGAGAAAGACAGACTTTGATCTAAGGTAATGTTTCTCAACCAGGGTACTGTGCAACCCTAGAGATCCTCCAGAAATTACCAGGGGTTCCTTGAGCAATGAGTGATTTGTGCCTTTCAGGTCAGTTACCGCTGACACAAATGATCTTGCTGGCTATCTGTAAGAGTGACATTGTTCCCAATGACCACCAAGTTAATGTACTGTGAGCTGTGGATATAGTAGTTTTTGGAGGGGTTCGCTAAGACTTCCCCCACGGTAAAAAGGTTTAAATAGACTGATCTAAGGTACCAAACCCAACTTGGAGAAAGGTTATTCTGTCTATTAGCTGGTCCAAGACTATAAAGAATTTATGCAGTGCTCAATCCTGATATTTTTGTAAGCCGTGTGGGAAGAAATTGTAGGTGGGTGTCAGCCCTTTTATTGTGACCCAACTCTTTATTAACAACCCAAGAACAGCCAGGTGGCTGCTGAAAAGTGTCGGGTGGTGCGCCCACCTAAAAGGGTCTGGAGAGAACACTGTTATGGACTGCACACATATAGTATAACCTAATGCATAGACTCCAAGTACTACATACCCAGTCTAGATTGGATGGAGGAAATAAAGAAAAGGGTGTTCTTGAGTTTCTGCACCATTACAGTGTGGAGATCTTCGCAAGTTGTAAATGTTTGTGCTGCTTTGTACAAAGCTAAATGATGGAGCAAATTGCGATCTAATGTGTCTGATCAAAACAAATAGGAAAGCTCAATGATCTATTATAGGTAAGGGGGGTATGTATAAAGTGAGAGTTTGAATTCATAGCCTCTATTAATTATGTATTGAATATTAGCTCTACTAGGTTCCTTTAAATATATGATTACAACATACAGGAGGTATTTTTTCTGGCTAATTATGGGATTATGACCTTGGATAAATTGAGCGCTGCTGCTATAGAGCATGGAAGTCATACATCAAAAAATTAGTGTCTCATTTCATTTAGACCAATAGGATATTTCTCCTATTGTGGGGATTTGACACATCACAAAGTATGTCTGAGTACTTCATTCTGTGTTCATTATGCCATAATCCCATTCAGTAGTAATCATCTGCTGACTGCACACAGTCCCTTTGAGAGCTGTATATCAATCAATCCATATTAATTATATAAATTAATCTCATTTAGTAAAACTTGCTTGAATCAGCCTCTGCCATCTTTCTGTGTT
>NW_027317885.1:0-8552 GCF_032062135.1 Pyxicephalus adspersus | reverse complement strand
TGGTCATTTTAAAAGTAGCTCGCAAGCCAAGAAAGTGTGGGCACCCCTGGTGTAAATGGTCATAAGTCCTATAAAACATGGCACATGGCCACAGAAAACAGCTGTCCACATGTCCAGATTTAGGCAAATCCAAGGACTATCCCTAGAACTGTAAGAAGTCAAATATACCAGGGGGTCACCTAAATCTATTTATAATGGGAGAAGTTGTATAAAAGGTCCCACAGACAGGCCATCCTGGCACATAATGCAGAGACAGCAGTAAAAGTAATCAAAACCGACAATAGTTTCCAAAGACGCCCAACTGCTGATCAGTTCAATTGAACCTGTGGTGACAAATACACTAACTTCTGAAACTGTCATTACTTGATGCTTATAATGACCTGATTGTTTCACTGACCCTGGACAAATATGCAGATTAGAGAAGTCAGAAATATAATATTGCATACAGGTACAGAGAAGGGGATCAGGGATGACAGCCAGGAAATAGAGGTGGTCAGCAAGAGCAGTGGTCACACTGTTGTCATTTCGACTAAGTAAAATGACAGGTTCTCTTAAAAGCCCATTCACTGACTGCCTTACATTCACCTGCTCAGCACTCCTCCACCCATCCTGTCTTCACTATCCCGCACTTGTGAACGTGCTGTAGGAGCACTAGGAAAGTGGTTGGGCCCAGTAGCCAATCACTTGGCTGCAACATGGTCACATGATGAGGTTGTGTGATATCATCACCATGCGGAAGCTCCATGCCCAGTGTTCTATGGCGGATAAAACTGGTGAGGAAGAGTTGTTGAGCACAAGATGGCCAAGGAGAAGCGTTAAAGACACCCTGTCACATTGAAATAAATGGGAATGGCCTTGTTTACATTAAATGATAATCCTAAACGAGACCCATTCTCCCTATAGAAATCCACCATTGGTTCCATTTTCATCCTAGCACTCATCACCAGCACACTTACAAGGCTTGCTCCTGATTGGTGCCTCAGTGGCCAATCCAAGGACTCCAATATTGTCACATGGGAACATGTATAAAGCAATGCAGACTTTCGCACATTGCTACGAAATACACCGTAGTTGTCAAAAGAATGACAACAACCATCAGGAATAGGAGATCCAAAATCCAAAGTTGTCACCAGAACGGGAATAGGGGAGGAAAATGGGGACACTGGCCATATGTGAAAAGATCATTCACCCTAATAGCACATGTCGGTGAATAGACAGCAGCATGGCTAAAGATCTGAGATGCAGCATGTCTGGAAATCCTCAGCAGCCATAGATTTCCTAGAACACAGTAAATTGATCTAATGCTTGCTTCCTGCGGTGTCACCAAGACAGGAAGCAATGACAAGTCTGCCCAATGTGTCACAGACACAGCCAATTCTAGGGAAACTTTAATGAAAGTTAGATTTAATAAACAGAACACTCATAGAATGTTTCCTGGGATAGGGAATATAATTCAGTCCCTGGGTTCCCCTGCCCACGGGGGGTAATGAGGATAGACATGACAGCAGACAGGTGTCAGTGCCCGGTCAGTGCAGCCGAGGCCTGGCGCTGGGGAGGATCCCCGGGCTGGAGTAGACGGTGTCCGCGGGACGGCCGCGCCTCTCTCCAGCCTGCACGGCCTCCTAGGCCTGACATCCCCGGCCTTTCCTGTCCCGTCTTCCAGCTTACCTGGGTTTAATCCCGGGCGCGCTCCGCTCGTAGGCCCAGGCGGCGGGGGAGGCCGGGGCCAGCGGGTCGGTGAAGGTGGGGGTCGGGTAGTTCCTGTCCATCATCCGGGAGAGGGTGGGGGGGAAGTGCTCGCTGCAGCCCGTCACATCGTCCCCCCGGACGTGCAGGCAGTGACGCGGAGGGTGATGGCGGCAGGCAAAGGGGGTCCGCTCAGGCTCTCACTCCGTGCAATGGCCGTGCATGCTGAGCCTGGAGGAGCTTCTCCCCATGTTGGTTTATTTCCCAGGATGCACCAGGCATGGCGCCTCCTCCCTCTCCCCCTTCTGGTAGCAGAGGCCTAGCACAGGCAGCAATAGGCCTCATCCAACATCTGGCGTCACTATCACAGGGGGCAGATACAGGACAACATGGCAGGGGAGCAGCTGGTGTCCATGGTAACTAAGTCAGCTTCACACCCATTCCCTGAGGAAAATGAAAAAAAAACATGGTGGTTGGTTACCAAGGGCAACAACCCCACTTATACCCCAGGCAAACACCCAATAAGCACCTGGGCGGTTCATTTCTGTCTTGATTTATATGTATAAAAGCGGTACATTGTTTTTATAAAAAGTTTTTATAAAATTTTTATATAAAATGTATTTTACATTGTAGGCATAACTTATCAAAATATGTCCAATATTTATTAAATGGTATAAATGTAATAAAAAACATAAAAAAAACAACACAAAAATCTGTTAAAACAAGTGGGCATAAATAAATAAAAAAAAACTGAAACCTGTAATATAACTGTACAGTAGCATATATAATATAACATATATATATATCTATATATATATATATATATATATATATATATAAATATAATGATTAATTGGGTTCAATATAGTTATGTTGTATTAAATCCAATACAAAATAATTTGAATTTCCCGCCATGCTGCCTCGCACGCACCAAGGCAAGCACCGGAGAGACCAGGTAAGTGTTTTTTTTTATGTTTTTAGCTACCGTGAGTGTGGCCCAGGGTTACTGCTTTCAGCATGTCAGCATGGTTAAAGCGTACCTAAATTCAGAAATTTCACTTTACATAAAAGGGTAGACAACTCTTTTATGTAAAGTAAAAATTAGGTTTGTTTTAAGTTCAACACCCTTTTTTTAAAGGTGGCCCTGCCCACTCTCCCATCGCAGATCTAAATCCAGGGACACAGCCCGCCCACCTTCCTAAGCCTGGGACTTGTACAGGGACGTGCTCCACGGCCCTGGCTGATGCGTTCCCCCAGCGGAATCCTTCTCCTGACCCCGCTCGGGGGTGCACTGGCCAGAGCCGTGGACCCCCAAAATTTTATCGCGGACCACCAGTTGGCGACCGCTAATCTAAAGTCACCTTTTCATAGGAATCAGTCTCAATAGAGAGAGTTCTAGATTCTGTAGACTCAACAGGAGGATCTCTGTGATGTGTGAGGGAAAACCTCCCTTGGATGGTTGTTATTGGAACACATTTCTCTTAAACAGGTTGACATTTAAAAATCCGGCAAACTCCGGACCTGAAGAGTGCTGAATTTTCGAAAATTCTGGATTTTTTACAGTTATATATGCTGTATATAACAGAAAATGACTATCTGTACAGTCCTGGATGCTGAATCTATAATGGGGCTATACAGCAGCAAATAAATGAGAAGGAATGAGCAGGAAAATACATGCAAGCAAGACCCAACAGCTGATTCTGTACAGCGCCATCAAAACATAAACGGAGCCTCCAGAAAATATGCTCTGAAATCCATGCCAGAAAACTAAAGGAACCCTTTTATTGATGGTCGAATTTTTGAATGTCAACTTGTATTTATTTTATTATAACCATTATTTATGGTTATTAGAGTAAAGATGGTACAGACAGGACAGGCAATGTCTCTTCTATATTAAAATAAACTCACGACTTGTTCACAATCCTCTGTGTAATGTGCAAGGTGCATGCAAAGCATGGAGTATGATCCTGGCTGATGGGAAGGATTGAGCTCTCATACACATAAGCATAAGTTGCATCTTTTCCAGATATGTGTCATTCCTTTGTCATTGCTTTTAACTGCAACCCAATTTATCCAACCTTTTTTTTTTTGCTTCATTTGTCCCTGAAATACAGATCTATGGAAATTCTGTAACTGTACACATATATTGTAATACACTACAAGAAAAACACATAATAAGTTCTGCACATTAATAAGAAGAGTGACAGGTTCTCTTTAAGGTACCTGAATGCATAAGCAAGCATTGACCCAATCCAGCCAGGTCAGAGATCAGAGAATCCTGTGTTCCGTGGCCTCAATTCAGTTCAATGCTGGATTTCCTCCATCTATTGATCCTTACCAATATGTGGCCCAGCCAGGAGGCCACGTGGATTGAGTACAATTAAAGGAACATTACCTGAAGGATGTTGCTGTCCCCCAAGCGTGTGTAGTGATAGTTCACACACAGTAGACCTGATTTATAAAAGCTCTCCAGGACTGGAAAATATAAACTATCATGGGAGAACCTGGGTGAACCAGCAAACCTGAAAGGATCTGGTCCAGGGATAAAAACATTGTCAAGTAATAGCAAATGATTTTTAGGAAATCTTTTCCAGACTTGTCAATTTCAGTTTTCCCTGCACATGCTGAATGAACTGCAGTTATGTCACCCCGGCCCGGTCAAAGGTCCTGTAAAGGAAGAGAAGGAGGAAGATGGCAACGCCTTGGCGAGGAAACGGGGACAAGTAACACAGGTTTAGTTCCCCTATATGGTTCTAAGCCAGCCATTTTCAACCAGAGTTCAGTGAATCATTGGTATTCATCCAAAATATCCCAGGGGTTCCCCAATCTGTGGCTAACTAACCTCTCATATGATGCCCTCGTGGTTCTGGGGCCAACACCAGAGCCAGCTGTATGAATCCAAACACCTGTTTAGCTATCTTTAAAGGTGACATTCTGACCACAAATGTGTGGAATTTATGCTTCCCATTGGAAACTAATACAAAAAGCATGTTTTATATTGATTGAAAATATAGTAGGGGTTCTCAGACACCTGAAATTGATTTAAAGGGATTCTCAAGGGTATAAAAAAAAGTTGGTTCCAAGCTACGAGTTTCAATAGCAATTGAGAAAGTATCCTTTATGGATATTAAAAGTCTTTGAGTTTTTGTACTTAGTAAAGTTGCATACATACCAAATATCCAAGAACATGAATATGATGGGACCGAGAATAGCAAATCCTGGCTCATTCCTTCACTCCTCATGTATACCTTGTTTGTGTACTTAGATGCAGAGAAAATTGAAGCGGCTTTGTTGTAGGGCACATGGCTTTGTGGGTTATTTTTATTATTCTACTTTATTTATAAAGCACCAATATATTACACAGCGCTGTATATTAAATATGACTGACAGATACAAACATTGACATAGGACAAGGAGAGGACCCTGCCGAGAAGAGCTTACAATCTAAGTATAATTCTCAGCGATATCTCAATCAGGATTAAAATTTACAGCTGAGAACCTCAAGCTTTGCACACTATCTCTTTTCTTTTTCTTTTTTTTTTTTTTGAGGCAATGATTCAAAAAAAAAAACTTGAATGACCAGGTACTAATAGAAACTACCCTAGTATATAGGAGGTATATATGGAAGATATGGAATCTGCCTTTTTTAGTTGAAGGATCCTATTCACCTTTAAAACAGGTTTATGAAATGAAAGAAAAAGAATCTATCTTTGTTTGCAGATTCAGAGACTTCTGTTGTTGACTTTTCTATCCTTTATATGACCCAGGAGTGGTAGGGACAAGTGTTTATGGTACAACAGATGTAATAAACCAGTAAGTTAACCAGTTTTTAATGGTACAGTATATTAAAGTGAATATCTAGGTAGATCCACAAAACACAGCAGTGAGTACAGTTATGTACTAAATAAATAATCCTAAAATGTGTTTTTAAAGGTATTTGTATTAGTACCTGTATTGGACATAATAACCTCCTATAATCTCCTGTTGATGGGAGAAGAAAGTAGATAAATGACTTCATCATTCTATTGCTTTTCTTTCCCTGTCCAATCACAGGCTAGGGGCAGAGAGGTGACCAGGCTGTATTAAATAACTGCAATAAAGAAATGGCAGGTCTGTAGACTGGCTGCATGCAGTGGGAAGCTTGGAAATAAATAGTGAGAAATAGAAATGATCACAAAGGCATTTCAATAGTGTAGCTATGTCATCATTTTGGTCATTAATTGATCATTGCCAAAAGAATAGGTTAAGCTATGCATGTGGCAGAAAACCATTAACATATGTTTCCAAATTAACATATGTGGTGCCAAAAAAAAAGATGAAAAATACATTCAGTATATTTGTGGAGTCGTGAGCAAGACTGTGTCTGCTATTTATTAAAGAACAAAAACATTCCAGATCATTAGGCAGTTTTTTATGCTGCAGAGAAAGCTGACAAATCTTAAGCAATGCATTATAAAAATGTAAACGGCCTCCTAATTAACTACAGAATTTCAAGTGCTGCCTAGGAAAAAGGGGAGATTTTGTAGCTGTTACTACATTCCACAAAAGCACCTTCACTCCCATTGTTTCTGTACAGGTATGATGTCATGATAGGAACGGTGATGTCATGATAATAAATTAATTCATAGAGAAGATACAGGTCAGTTCCAATGAATTCGAGTACCTGCTGTATATTGGACTCAACAAGCAACAATATTTCATTCATGATTTTGCAATAATCTTACTTGATTTAATTAAAGTTTTAAATACCATAAAAATACACAAAAAGTAATAGTATAAGAGACATTAAAGCCTTTAAAGTCACTGACACCAATACTGAGGTCTTATGATTGTGATCATGCACAGTGGCTCAGGTTAGCACTCTGGCCTTTGGAGTGCAAGGTCCTAGGTTCTAATCGCAGCCAGGTCACTATCTGCATGGAGTTTGCTGGTTCTCCTAGTTTTCACATTCCAAAAACATGCAGTTAGGTAATTGTCTTCCCCCCAATATTGTCCTTAGACTGTGGTAATGGCATATGACTATGGTAGGGACATTAGATTGTGAGCCTCTTTGAGGGACAGCTTGTGACATGACTATTATTTGTAAAATGCTCCATAATATGTTGGCGCTAAATAAATACTGGATAATTATCACCAATGCTGCTGATTATATATGTCCACTAAAACTGGTATTCTGGATCTGCTGTTTTTTTTTCCCAAGGTGTCATGCTCTTATGATGGATTGCTCATGTATTGGCCTTGTGGCATTGGAAAAAAGTAAAAGCAGGAATCTCATCAGTGAACCCCTGCAATGGTCCTGATTTAATAAAGCTTTGCAAGGCTGGGGAGGATACACTTTCATCAGTTACCCTGGGTGATCCAGCAAACCTGGAATGGGTGTCCTAAAGCTATTTGTTAGCAAATGTTTTCAATCCTGGTCCAGATACTTTGCAGATTTTTTGGATCACCCGGCTTCAGTGATAAAAGTGTATCTTCTCCAGTCTTGGAGAAGCTTTATTAAATCAGGCTCATTGCATCACTGACTACCTAAAACTGAAATATCACTTTATGGCCAATATCCAGTCCAACCCTCCCCTGATATCCTGCCAAAACCCTTTGACCTTATTATTATGGTCCTGTATTTTATACAGATGTGTTAGTGGTGATGTCTTTAACATAATTATTATATTTGCAGCATTTGCTGTTCTTAATTTATTATTATTATTATTATTATTATTAATAAACAGTATTTATAGCGCCAACATTTTACGCAGCGCTGTACATTCTTAATTTTACGCTGATGGCTTTATTGCTTTATCTATAATAAAACGAAAAGTCACATAAACCAGTCACATAATTCGTTGCAGATTTACTTATAATACAATTACAAACTGATCTGAGATCATAATACAAAACATCTCAATAAGTAAATTCCTTTATTTAGCCAGCAGTCTATTTCAAATGCTGCGCACGCATGTACCCCAGTAGGAGGCCACACAAATCTGTTATGTAGGACGCAAAAATCTGTTATGTAGGCTGTACAAATCTGTTACGTTTAGTCTTTTGTTCTTGTACAATAACACGGCTGCAGCTTTCACGTTCCTTCACATTCTCATTGTGTAGACGAAGAATCCAAAATCACCCGCAAACTTTTTTTCTGCACCCGTTTGTCATAATTATGTTGGAACACTAACTTTTACAACTGGTCCACCACTGATTTGTTGATGACAGGTGATTTGTAATCTCTATTTTTTAATCCACAATATCGAACCCCACAATGAACGTCTTTATCTCAGCTTTGGATTCTAAGTTCTTTCTTCTTTATATTGAAAAGGACTTTCCAAAAGTCACATTATATGGCACCCCCAAATTAAAGTTCTCTGGTTCAGAAAGCTTGGGAAGCCGGAATAGATAAAGACTTCCTGTAGATCTTCGAGTCTATTTCAGTCCCTGGATAAGGAGGTGGTGGAGCTTCATTTTGGAAATTCATGGCCACAGCTTGTTCATAGGATGGTGGTGCAGCTTCAGCTGGTGATGGAGCAACAGGATTCAGTGGAAGCGACTCTTCTCTTCTGGATCTGATGGAGATACTTCTGCATTGATGCTCATCTTCTGGGCTGTAGTGACATAGATAAGTAATTATTAGTAGGAGCAATTACATTTGCACACATATAAATATGAAGCTGAAGTTACTGGGCATCAAAATTAGTTAGTTGATGAACTAACTATTACTGCTTATACACCCGCCTTTATTATTATTATTACACAGTATTTATATAGCACCATCTTATTACCATTATATATCCATAGTTATGTCACAAAGGAGCTCACAATCCAATATCCCTACCATAGTCATATCTCATTACTACAATCTAAGTCAATTTTTT
>NW_027317884.1:0-8559 GCF_032062135.1 Pyxicephalus adspersus | reverse complement strand
CTCTTTCTCTTTTGTGGCGTCCTCTTCAATCTGATTATGTAGGCCATTCGAGTTCCTGTGATTTTTGGAGACCCGCCTACTTGCGCCATCTTGGCCGGGCTGTTCCGAGGCCGTGAAGAATTCAGTCAGTTTCCGTGGTGTGGAGCCTGTTTTCCGCTTGCCCATCACAAGATACTGGTGCTCGGTACCTTCCCGGATAAGGATGAGGAGAAAAAATGCCAAGAATATAGTCGCTAAATTCCCGGTGCTTGGTCACGCTACAGAGCCTCAAGCAGAAGCTGCCATCCCCTTCCACTTCCGGCCACGCCCCCCGTGATCCTTCATTTTTATATTTTTGGAATGCCCTTTTCTTTTAACATCAGCTGTGGGCCACATAGGTTTTAATTTTAACCTCTTGAACCTATAACCCATTGGAATATATTTTTCAGTAAGCTTGTGTATAGCAGACATGAAACGTTTATTTTGTCTTCTTTAAAGACAATATTGTCTCCCAGTCCAAGTCACAGAGAGCCGCCCTTAATAATGGAAAATTTGCTCTCATAAAATTAAGTGTTTTTAAGTGTTTCTACTGTTTTTGCTTCCTGTTTACAGCTTACAATGGGAGATTCATGGGAGATTACAACTACCCTGACATTGACTGGAGTAATGACACTACAGGAACAGCATGAATTTAATACAAGATAATTTCATGGTACAGTTTATGGAAGCACCAATTAGAAATGATACTCTGCTAGACCTAGTTCTTTAAATTGATGTTTAATAGATGTAGTTGGAAAGTAGGCCTTATGTTTTACAAGTATTTTGGTCTCTTGGGATATTGCTAGACCCGGGTACCCCCAGAGAGACATTGCTCAGGGCTTTTTAAGCCAGTGTAAAACTAATTTTATTCACACCAGAACAGCTTCTCTATAAAATGGGATGTCAGTTGAAGCAGATGCAGTTTAACTGGTGGATAATTGCACCTGTAATTAATTTTGAATAATCTCAGCAGTGTCTGAGATGTTTTGCAATCTCATATAGAAAGGTAGAATAGTTTAAGATGTTAAATTTAAAAACAATAATTTTTTATTAAGTCATATTCGTGTACATGATTGACCAAGTGAAGGGCAGAACATGTGTTCTTTATCTGTCATACTTGACAAAGTTGAGGTTATCCTTGGAGTTTGCAACTTCCCAGACGAGCAACAGTTTATGAGTTGTATTAGCAAATTGTTTCCTTACTAAATTACTTCTGTAACTTTTTTTAAAGATGTTTGAATAATTACACAAGTTAGGTTGTTTTTGTTGTTTTTTTAATACATAAGAAGCCGATCCTGTTCTTAATGCTCCCTAAAATATTTACCAAAAGAACACTTGCTTGATCTTCTTTAGGTAATATTCCACTTCTCACAGCTCTATGTTTCTGGTGTTACTAAGGTATAAAGGTAAAAATACTAATCTTTTACAATCGCGCAGATTGTATTGCTAAGAAAAAAAACATTAAAAGGATTTTCTCATATGTTCTGTGTGCACACTAGGACCATTTAACCAGCATGTTGATAGACAATAATTTCTTTAAAAACCCGAAACTTTCTTTCACCTTCCAGCATTTCTAGGCTCCAGCTCTTTTCATCACATCCAACTTCATCAAAGGGTATTTCTTATCTGGAACACAGACACGACGCTGGATGAGCACAGCGGGACCAGGTAAGTGGGGATTTTAATATAGTGAGAAAAGTTCGGGGTTAACGATAATTGCAACTTTTTTTAGCACGGAAAAGTTCTGGCTTAAGGTTGGGAGGTTAAATATACAAAAAATTGTTATGTTTACAAATATTTTAAAGCATGTAGTTTGGTTAATCTTTCACTTCACTTTCAATTCTGTCTCCTTCTTCCCTCTAATTGTCCATTTACTTACCCAATCCACTTTCCTCTGCTTTTGATCTGTTTCTTTTTATGTGTTAATCACATATTGTGGGAGAACATTATACAGGCTCATAACAGCATAATGTATACTTTGGCCATATAGTGTGCTGGAATCTAAGTGTTCAATGATTTTTTTATGCATTTTGTTAATGTTGAACAAAAGTTTACAGACAATTACATGATTACACATTCATTTAAGAAAGCTGGTTGCAGAATGAAAAAATTTTGGGATGACCTCAAACCACAAAACATTCATGTACCATGCTAATAACTAGTGTTGTTGTTCGAATTTGGGTCGTCCTAATGTTCAACCTGAATATGACAGTTCGAATTCGGGTGGACCCGACCCGAATTTTGCTGGACTCGAAGCCCCGAATTCGACCCTCCTTCAATGCCTAGGGACCTCCCCCATGATGCCTAAGGCCCCTCCAATAACAGCAGGGATGCTCCCCTCCATGTTTATTGTGGCAGGCAGCTGATTGGCTGTCTGTCACTGGATGCCACACAGGCAGCCATTGGCCTATATAAGGCCAGGGCGTGCCTGCATTTACCACTCCTGACAGAGATTTGCTAGCATCACAACCTTTCTCTGCTGCTTGGCTTGCTTTGTCAAAGTTAAAAAAAAGTGCTTTACTAAGACTGTGACACACTCACATGGGGAGGCTGATTCATCAAGCAAAATCGGAAGCTCGCTCTCGCATTCGTATTCGCGATCCGAAATCGTAAGCCGTCGCGCAATTCAGCAACTGAATGAGCTCGCGGCCGGAGCCGCGCATCTCCGGCAGCTTTACACTGGCGAGCTTGCATTAAAAGTCACTGTTCCCCTAAAAAATCATTCTTTCTAATGGCAAATTTACAATTTGTGAAGCATATTAGCTACAAAGTATTTTGCAGGGTGTCAAGCCACAAAAAAAAAATTCTACAATGTCTGGCCAAAGAGGAAAGGGCAGTTTTGGCAGGGGTAGCAAGCAAAGCAGTATGATTTTGTTTTTAGCTGCAGACCCAAGAACAAGAAGCGCTGCTGTTGGTGGTGGGCGTCCATTATTGCGACACCATGAAAAAGTACCACCGAGGGGTTGGAGAGGCGGAGCTACAAGCATTCCTTCAAGATGCTTAGTTGTTTCACTCATCTGATAAGGAGAGTCAGTTCACAGGCTTTCCCCCCACTTACTTTTCACCAGAACATTCTGAGTCAGACGAGCCAATTCAAACCGGCTCCAAACAGGCGCTGCTTCCTTTCGGCACATATAGGGAAACTGTCTCTTCTGATTATGATGATGATGATGATAATGGTGTCCTTGATCGGACATGGGGTGAACAAGGAGATCATCATAGGCAAGAAGAAGAGGAGTAGGAGGAGGAGGAGGAAGAAGAGGAGGAGGAGGTTGCAGAGCGCCCTCAAAGGGGGAGAGGGAGGAAGAGGGTAAAAGCTGCCCACACTCTGCATTCTTCAAGTACCAGTGAGGCAAGCTGCTGCATGGAGGCATGAGGAGGAGGAGGAGGATGACCCTGTGCTGCTGTTCGACCTACAGGAGTGTAGGTCCAGAATTACCTCAGCATACAACACATAAAAACAAAGACTGACGACTATTGGGTTGCTACGTTACTGGATCCATGATACAAGCCTGAGATACAACAACTCATCTTGCCCCAATACAGGGGACCTAAAATGCAGCACTACCAAGAAGTGCTTGTAAGGGACTTATGCTCAGCCTATATGGCTGCCAGCAGCAGCAGGGATCCATATGGAAGTTCCACCAGCCATGGGAGCCAAACAACTGCTTTAAGCGGCATGGGTGGCAGCAGCGGTAGAGGTTATCTAAGCCAAACTATGTAGGCTTTTTTTCAGCAGAAGCAAGCTGCCAGTCGTGCAGCAATTGCCAATGACACTCAGCAGCGGTACTTAGTCATGGTGCAGGAATACCTGAGCTCTGCATGGGAAATCCGCAATCTGCAAAGCCAGGATCCACTGGGCTACTGGGTATCCAAGCTTGAGCAGAAATACCAAAACGTTTCTGTTTATTTTGATACTCCGTCTCACAGCCCACCGCCTCCTCCTGGTGTAACTGATGCTGCCGCCTGCCCAGTACCCGACTATAGATGCCAGATACTAATGCCGTCCATGCTCTGTCTCAGAGCTCACCGCCTCCTCCTCCTGCTCTAAATGATGCTGCCGCCTGCCCAGTAACAAACTCTAGATGCCAGATACTAATGCCGTCCACGCTCTGTCTCAGAGTCCACCGCCTCCTCCTCCTTCTGTAAATGATGCTGCCGCCTGCCCAGTAACAAACTCCAGATGCCAGATACTAATGCCGTCCACACTTCGTCTCAGAGCCCATCGCCTCCTGCTCCTCCTGTTGTAACTGATGTTGCCGCCTGCCCAGTACCCGACTGTTGATGCCAGATACTAATGCCGTCCACACTCTGTCTCAGAGCCCACCGCCTCTCCCTCCTCTTGCTCTACCTGATGCTGCCGCCTGCCCAGCTAAAACTTCAGATGCCAGATACTAATGCCGGCCAACACTCCATCTCAGAGCCCACCGCCTCCTCCTTCTGCTGTAAATGATGCTGCAACCTGCCCAGTACCAAACTCTAGATGCCAGATACTAATGCCGTCCACACTCCATCTCAGAGCAGTCCCCTACACAGCAATGTCTCCAGTAGCTAAAGCTTCTACACTGTCCATATAGTTGATGGCCTCAACCACTAATGAAGTCATTGCTCCTTCCCAGGGCCCACTGCCTCCTCCTCCCAGTACTCAGCTCTAGATGACAGTTATTAATGCCGTCCAAACTTCATCTCAGGGCCCACCGCCTACTTCTTCTGCTGTTACTGATGCTGCCACCTGCCCAGTACCCTACTCTAGACACCAATTACTAATGCTGTCCAAACTACATCTCAGGGCCCACAACCTACTTTTTCTGCTGTTACTGATGCTGTCGCCTGCCCGGTACCCTACTCTAGATGCCATTTACTAATGCCATTCACGTACTTTGTCTCAGGGCCCACCACTTCTTACTCCTGCTGTTACTCCTGCCGCCTGCAGGAGTTACACCTAGCAGATAGGAAAAGGCAGTCCACTACACAGCAATGTCTCCAGTACCTACAGCTTCTACACTGTCAATATGGGTGATGGCCTCAACCACTAATGAAGTCCTCGCTCTGTTTCAGGGCCCACCGCCTCCTCCTCCCAGTATCCAGATCTAGATGCCAGTTAACAATGTCATCCACACTTCTTACTCCTCCTGCTGTAAATAATGCTGCCACCTGCCCAGTACCCAACTCTAGATGCCAGTTACTAATGCCATCCAAACTTCGTCTCAGGGCCCACCGACTCCTTCTTCTGCTGTTACTGATGCTGCCACCTGCCCAGTACCCTACTCTAGATGCCAGTTACTAATGCCGTCCACACTTTGTTTCAGAGCCCACCACCTTCTCCTCCTACTGTTACTGCTGCCTGCCGCCTGCCCAGTACCCTTCTCTAGATGCCAGTTACTAATGCCGTCCACACTTCGTCTCAGGGCCCACCGCCTACTTCTTCTGCTGCAACTGATGCTGCCGCCTGCCCAGTACCCTTCTCTAGATGCCAGTTAGTTTCTGTGGTTAGCATTAGCAGCATCCAACCTTCCATCCCCCAGATGCTGGAGCGCAAGAGGAAATATGGCCCAAATGACCCCAAAAAAAAGCTAATCAATGCGGCAATTGCACAGCTAATTGCGTTAGAGCTCCTCCCTTACCAGCCGGTGGATTCCAATGCGTTCCATTATGCATTCCTCTGCGCAAACCCACAGTACGTTTTGCCTAAGCGACAGTATTTTGCAGAAAAATGTGTTCCTGCTCTGCAGGAACACATGCAGAGCAATGTGTCCATGGCCCTGCAGCACTCAGTTTCTGGCAAGGTGCACCTGACAACCGACAGTTGGTCGAGCAAACATAGAGTGGGAAAATATATTTCATATACATCTCAGTGGGTAACGTTGGTGGCTGCAGGGGAGGATGCAGCTGCAGCAAGGCCTGCATACCTACCTCCGCCCCGAGCACATCGCCATGCAATTTCCTCCTCAACCTCCACTTCCACCTCCTCCTTTGAATCTTGTGCCTCAACCTCTTTCTCCAGACACACTTTGCCCTGGAGAGTACCTGACTTTAGATGCCAGACACTAATGCCGTCCACACTCCGTCTCAGAGCCCACCGCCTCCTCCTCCTGCTGTAAATGATGCTGCCACCTGACCAGTAGCCGACTGTAGATGCCAGACACTAATGCAGTCCACGCTTTGTCTCAGAGCCCACCACCTCCTCCTCCTGCTGTAAATTATGCTGCCACCTGCCCAGTACCCGACTGTAGATTCCAGATACTAATGCAATCCATACTCCGTCCCAGAGCCCTCCACCTTCGAATCATGCTGTTACTGCTGCTAGCTGCCTAGTACCCAACTCTAGATCCCAATTACTAATGACGTCCACACTCCGCCTCAGTGCTAAATGCCTCCTACTCATGCTGTTACTGCTGCTGCCCAGTACCCAACTCTAGATGCCAGTTACTAATGCCATCCACACTCCGTCTCAGGGCCCACCGCCTCCTTCTTCTGCTGTTACTGATGCTGCCGCCTGCCCAGTAACCAGCTCTAGATGCCAGTTACCAATGCAGTCCCCGCTCCGTCTCAGTGCCCATCGCCTCCTCCTTCTGCTGTAAATGATGCTGCCGCCTGCCCAGTACCAAACTCTGGATGCCAGATACTAATGCCGTCCACACATTGTTCCAGAGCCCACCACCTCTTCCTCCTGCTGTTACTGCTGCCGCCTGCCCAGTACCCAGCTGTAGATGCCAGTTACCAAGGCTGTCCATGCTGCATTTTAGAAAGTTACAGCTAGCAGATAGGAAAAGTCAGTGCCCTACAAAGCAATGTCTCCACTAGCTACAGCATATACACTGTCCATATAGGTGATGTCCTCAACTTCTAATGCCCTCCTTGCTCCGTCTCAGGGCCCACCACCTCCTCCTCCCAGTACCCAGCTCTAGATCCCAGACTAGACTTCAGCTCAACAGGGTCTTCTTTCCCCGTTGATTCCGCCAAGCCCAATCCCTTTCATGTGGTTTTGCTACATAGTAGGTAGGGACAGATTGAAATCTCGCTTATCCATTCATGTCTCCAATAGCTACAGCTTCTACACTGTCCAAATAGGTGATGGCCTTAACTTCTAATGCCCTCCTTGCTCTGTCTCTGGGCCCACCGCCTCCTCCTCCCAGTACCCAGCTCTAGATGCCAGACTAGACTCCAGCTCAACAAGGTCTTCTTTCCCTGCTGATTCCTCCAAGCCCAATCCCTTTCATGTGGTTTCGCTAAATAGTAGCAGGTAGGGACAGATTGAAATCTCGTTCATCCATTCATGTCTTCAATAGCTACAGCTTCAACACTGTCCATATAGGTGATGGCCTCAACCTCTAATGCCGTCCTTGCTCCTTCTCAGGGCCCACTGCCTCCTCCTCATGCTGTAACTGATGCCGCCTGCCCAGTATCCAGCTCTGGATGCCAGTTACCAATGCTGTCCACCGTGTAAAATCTGGCATGTTCCCTTGACCGCCCCATAAAATGGCCTTGCCAGCAACAGAAAAAAGACTTCCTTTTTTTTTTTACTTGTACAGTGTTGTGCAGAGCTGGGGGAGTCTTGACATGTCTTTTTAAATGTATTTAAAAGCTGTAGAAGCTCTCCAACGTCCCGAAAAACAACCCAAATTTTTCCCCATTGACTTTAATGGAGTTCGAATTAACGTTCGATCACCCGAATAATTATGCATTATTCGACCGAATAGCGGTCAAATCGAATAGTGAGCTATTCAACCAACACTAGTCATTACAAAACTGACCACCACCTTGTACATAGACCTCAGCCCGATGTTGTCATCATCAAGTTGTGCATATAGGATGTTATCAGGTATCATGAGCAATCACTGCAAATGTACAAAACCAACCGGGACCACCTGTTTATTCGGCTCACCAAGGTGCTGAGCCCCAAATGTCTAGTGATATGCAACATGTCCATGTCTGTTGGATTCAAAGCTGGTGAAGTGCTAGAGTACCCAATTCCTAATGTGCGCTGGGACATCATAGAAGGGAATTTGTACAGCGCCACACTGGCAGATTTGCACCAATTTGATGTGATTAACATGCACTTCCACTTACGCTTCGAGCTGCCCTCCAGGGTTAAAGATGCCACCCAGTCGAATCAGCTGGCTCATCGGAAGTATACTTGCATCCTGTTGGCTCATATTGATCAAGCCTGGGGCATGCAGCAGAAACAGCAGGAAGAGGAGGTGGTGGGCTCTGAGACGGAGCGTGGACAGCATTGGCAACTGGCATCTAGAGCTGGGTACTGGGCAGGCAGCAGTAACAGCATGACGAGGAGGCGGTGTGCCCTGAGACGGAGCAAGGACGGTGTTAGAGGTTGAGGCCATCACCTATATGGACGTAGAAGCTGTAGCTATTGGAGACATGAATGGATGAATGAGATTCCAATCTGTCCCTACCTACTATATAGCGAAACCACATGAAAGTACAGCGCCACACTGGCAGATTTGCACCAATTTGATGTGATTAACATGCACTTCCACTTACGCTTCGAGCTGCCCTCCAGGGTTAAAGATGCCACCCAGT
>NW_027317883.1:7185-8566 GCF_032062135.1 Pyxicephalus adspersus | reverse complement strand
TCGTTCATGCATCGTGCAGTCTTTTCTCGTTGGAAAGGATCGTGAAAGATCCTTTCCAACGAGAAAAATTGCAGGTGTGTACGCAGCTTTAGAGCAGTGGTAGTCTCCTTCTATCTTAGTGAAATTACATGGACAGATTGCACTGTAAATGTTTACATTTTCTGAATTTGTACTGAGGTCCTGTAAAATTTTGAATATATTATTCTTTACACTGGCATGTTTGAAGGAAGGGATATAAGCATAAAGCAGGTCACCTATATGTGGTTTTATTGGAAATTGTGACTGATTGATGCATACCTTGGGACGTCCGGGTGAATATGAGCCATGTAGGTGTATACTTCAATATAATGATGTTTGGTCCCGTGTACATATGCATTTCTAAGCATTGGGAATTATACACCTAGTCACTAAGCGCTCATTTTTTCTAAAGACTTGTCTTTATGCATTTTTATGGATGGAAAGACAATTTTCAGGTCTTGGTTCTCCAGCAGAACAGCCAAGGACGGGCAGATGTCTTGCAGCCCATCCATGTCAGTGTAGTTAATTGTGCTTATCTCATTGGTTTCCTCTACCTAATATCTGTCAAAAATATCCTTTCATTCTACTGGTAATCATTAGTATCTGCTATGTAAATCTTTGCAAATGAATGTGCATCTATTATTGTTCACAAGCCTATTTATCATGGCTCCTGACAAGGCTTGGCATTCTTCACCATTCCCATTCTTCAATGTCATAGTGTAAGTTGATGGGACATGGCTTGCAGGAAACGTTACGTGATCATGGAGCGACCTGATTCAGCCAAGCTGAGAAGAATAGGCTCAACTCTGCAGTTTACATACATTGGGTTATTTTGACAAAGTGATCACTCTTAATTGTGAGATCAGTCTTAAATCTTATCAGTCGGATGATAGAAGTCCTAAAAAGATGTGAGGGCAACAGAAGAATGGAATTGCTGAAATGAAATAATCACCTTTAGTTATACTGACCTTTTATCTGTGCTTACACAAGGACAGTTGCTTTTGTATGATGTAAATTTGTTTGTTTATTGCTTTTTTTTTTTTTCTTCTTTCTTTGTTAGTCGTTAATAATTAAATCCATGTCATATCTAAATCTCTGTTCCTGTTTGTAATGTAGGTGCTTGGAGTGGCTGGCTGGGTACATAGTTTTCCAAAAAACTCACAAAACTCTGCAGCAGTCCTCCTCTCTAAAGCCCTCAGCCCTGATTCAAGCAGTGGGCTGACTTAAGCTGCGTACACACTTGCAATTTTTGTCGTTGGAAAGGATCTTTCACGATCCTTTCCAACGACAAGGGGCTGCAAAATGCATGAACGATGCTGTACATACAGCACCGTTCATGCTCTATGGAGAGGGGAGAGCGACG
>NW_027317883.1:0-3993 GCF_032062135.1 Pyxicephalus adspersus | reverse complement strand
TCTGTATTAGTCTGTCATTTGCAATCCCTATTTAATGTACAGCGCTGCGTAATATGTTGGCGCTATATAAATCCTGTTTAATAATAATAATGCGTGTGATGAGGTTATAAGAGAGGAAGTCAGTAGTAGGTCATTGAAGGAGCGAAGTGAGCAGCTAGGGGGTTATGATTGCTTTTTTCCATCTCCCGCATGTGTATTGCAATAGAGCTTTGCAGGGTGTCGTTCTCTTTAATGACCGTATTACAAAGAAATTCCTTACCTTTGATCTGCAGTCAGACCATTTGCAGCAGTGTCTTCTTTTGAGAAAAGGAAATCATAAATCAGGCCCTACCCTACAATACCCAGCAGATGACCTTGCATGGTCTGATAGCAATGGTTGTGACTAGTTCTGATAATGACCTGTCAAGTCTGTTGGTGATAACCCAAAATGTGGCCAAACAGGTTATTTGTTTAGTAAAGGGACATGTATGGCCATTTTTCCGTGGTACTTATTGTTACTCATGGCTTGCTTGTACATAGCCATTCAGTGTGCAGCTTTTCATCATTGCAAAGTAGACTGATCATTGCATTTAATACCTATGCATTCTTATGTATTTAATTCTCTATAGCACAACCATGAAAAGATTAAAAAAACAGCAGAATCTGTTGCATGAGAATGTTATCTGCCATGAAATTTAAAAGCCGCCTATGATTTTAGCAGGAAGTCACACACACTTGAACACTAGAAGATCATTTATGGGTCTGTTTTTATCATTATAACCGAAAAATCGTCTTGCTGCCACCATTATAAATCTGTTGGGCACAGCACGTGAAATTTTAGTCCAGCTGACACAACAAATGCAAATTCCTGATTTCATGGTTCATGATTCTTTGCATATCTCCATGCCCTCCCGTGCCTGCCTTTTCCTGGATTATGTGCAGAACCTTGCAAATTTCATATTCTGCATATTCAGCTGAGTGTATATTACATATGTACTTAAACAGTTGTGGGTTAAGAGAACATGGTTCTACTTTAATACTCCATTCTCATGGAAATCTATAAGCTGCCTAGTAATTTAAACCTGTGTGTATTTCTTACAGAACTATTGAACGGCTGCCCAGATTTCCGACATTCTTTGTCCGTTTTGTGGAAAGTTTAAGCAGGCGGGCATGAAGGGGTTATAGACTGGTTCAAGTCTCTCCATTTACTGCTGATAAGCAGTGTGAAATATGTTGTGCCTATGAAGAAAAGAAGTTACTGAGAATGGTAAATTTTGGGCAAGGTGGAGAAGAATATTTGGCTTTATTGAATATGGCATGGCCAGGTTGGGATGCTTCAGGAGGTATAGGGGTGTTTTTAATAATTAAAAGCCATTCAATTCTGGCTGCTGTACATGAAGTCCGTTTACTAAACGAATAACCTGTTTGACGTGCTGAGTTATCATCAACAGACTGACCGGTGATTATAAAAACTAGTCACAACCATTGCTATTAGACCATGCAAGGTTATCTGCTGGCTATTGTAGAGTATGGCCTGATTTATGATCATTTCTTCTTCTCAAAAGAAGACACTGCTGCAAATAGTCTGACTCTAGATCAAAGGTAAGGAATTTATTTGTAATACGGTCAAGTAAGATAATACGGTGTCCCTTATTGGATTAAAATGCAATAGAAATTTAGTTGTTGTTTTTTTTTTTTTTTTACATAGAAATCTGGTTTTGTTATCGCATTCTACTTTAAATGGGTTGGATATAGATAGATAGATAGAAATAAAAAAAAATTTTTTTGTTTTTTTTTTTTTTTTTTGCACTTGTAGGAACTGAATTCATCAACCATTTATTTCAGCATTATATTAAAAAAGAAGGCCCTTTTCACGTCCCCATGTCTAAAATATGCATTCAACCAATCACATTGCCCAATGATAAAAAAAATTTGCATGTTATTGAAATTCTTAATGGTAATGTGCAAAAGAATCACAGTTTATCATTTTTTATTTTTTTTGGCTGGTAACCTATCAAGTAGAAGTTAGGGTAGTATTGTAATTACTGAAAAACCTGAACAAAAATAAAAATTAGTAGTCTCCATGATTTGCTTGTCTTGGGACATAAGGTGCCTTAATTTCTTCTGATATTTTAACAAATATTTGTGGATTATATGTAAAATATTTTCATTGCTTTTCGGGCTTTTGGCTAAGATCAAGCTTGCTTATATCTAGGTCAAAAGGTTAGCAAGTAGTGTGCTAGCCGCCTTGTCCTTGCTGGGTTCTTTTGGGTTCCCTGCATACTGCTATTGGGGTAGACACCACCCGAAAGCTTAGGGGAGCGATTGGTGAGCTTTAGGAGGATGGGTGACTATGTTTAATTTCGTGTTCCTTATGCACTGGCCGTAGGTGAGTTTAGTGCTCCGTACGGTTCAGGAGGATAATATTGAGAAATTGTTCAGAATGGAGCGAGAGAAAATTTTTGGCTTGCAGTGTTTCCCTTGGCCTGGCTGTTATAATGTAAGTTTTCGGACTAGGGAGTATTTGCAGACATGTTTAGCGCAAAAAAATGAAAACTTGGGAAACGCTTTGTTGGAAGCAATTTCCTTTTTCAGTAGTGAAGTGAGACAGAAAGTCGTGGTGACTGTACATATGTACTATCCTTTTGTGACAAATGCAGAGATCCGTGCCTTCTTGGCAGTTTATTGTAACTTTGTGTCGGAAGGGGTGAACGTGAATAACATCTATGGTACTTTTAATGGGAACCGGAAATTCCTTGTCACTTTCAAGCGTCATGTCGAAAGTATTGGGAACACAAAACATCCTCCTCAGACCTTCTCAATAGGTACTCAGAGGGAATACCTCTGGTACCAGGGGCAACCAAGGTATTACAGGAAATGCCTGGTGTTTGGAAACACTAAAGATGAATGTGGTGTGAAGGTCACATGTAGGAATTGTAAAAGTCGTGACCACCAGACTGCAGAATGCCAGAAGGAGAAAAGGTGTTATATGTCTGACACGGTGGGTCATCTGGCCCGTCAGCGTCCCTCCTTAAGAAGGTATGAAGGGCAACAGGAGGAAAGAAGGGGGTCTGTGGACCCAGGGACTGTAAGATTTTATGCTGATGTGGCAGGTGGACTAATCCCCAGGGCATGTGAGTTAGGGGAAATACCAAGCATGCCATGAGTGAGTCTGTGTTAGCCCACGGACAGCCAGATCCCTCCCCTGTGGACAAGGCTGGGAGTGCGGATGAAGGGGGAACCAATGTAGTAGAAGCCCTAGAGCACTTAGTCGCCAAGGGGGAGGCAATAGTAGCACGTGGAGCAAAAGGTGTGGGGGACGATAAGGCTGAAAAGTAGCAGGAGACAGAAACAGATCCTGCACCCTTGAAACGCAAAATTCATTTGACAGAACTGATCGGGTAATTTTCCAGTGATTCAGACTCTTCGCAGGCAGATTTTTCCTTGGAATCTGACTCGAATGATTTCCTCGGAATCATGTCTAAAGCTTTTGTAAACCCTGGGGAAGTCAAGGCAATGAAAGATATAATGGGCTTCTGCAGAGAGGTGAGTCGGGCCAAATCCACAGATGTTTGTGTGTCTGGAAGTAGGCAAGCGGTTGAGGGCGCAGGAACTTTATTGGCAGGTATATCAGAAGGCGGAAATAAGGAGGTGGTACCTGGGATCCCGGAAGTGAGTACGAGGGCAAAAAGGTTGAGAGGTTGGGAAAAAGGAGGAAAGAAGTTCTGATGAAGTCTGGAGAAAGTAAAAACTAAAATAATGGAGAAATGGACATAAAAATGTCATCAGTGAATGTCCGAGGAATTAGAAGCAAGAACAGGAGAGCCGCTATTTTAAATTGCTCCAATCCTATATGGTGGACATTTACTGCCTCCAGGAATGCAACATGGAGGAATACCCTGAAGACTGGACTGTGGGATAGGCTGTATGGTTTTAAATAAAAAGAGTCAGGGGATTGGGGTTTTATGTGGAAGTAATAGGACTAAAATAGTTAAAAAAAATTGAAATTGAAAA
>NW_027317882.1:1730-8567 GCF_032062135.1 Pyxicephalus adspersus | reverse complement strand
GTGGTCAGGCAGTGAAATTCCTGAGACATTAGAAGCAGCAGTTCAACTTCACTAAAACAGATTTGGGTGGACCGGCCCTTTAATTTTGTAAACATGTAACTATGCTTTGGTTATTGTCAGCGACATGAAGGTGATAATTTCTCTGTGTAAAGTGACAACTCAGAACTGCCAGAAGCCTATACTGGTTTTTGTTCTACCAACAGTGAGGCTGTTTATATTACAAACAAATTCCATGGTTGAAGAATTTCTTCATAAGCTGCTCTTTCGCAACATTACAAAGCATTTGCTGATGTGAGCCATTTAGTGGGCTGCAGGGACCCATCAAACAAACTAGACGTTCTGCATCAGAAAGCAATGGTCAGCTTTTTATGACCACACAGACCACCTCCCCCGAATGCATCAAAAGCACATGACTAGTTGGTAAAAAATCCCACGTGTGATCCTGTGTGCTGGAACTTGTATTAAAAATGGAGTTCATTTCAGGTGACTTATAAAGTGCACGGAGGAGCTGCAAGACAAAATCTGAAGAGGGGTGTATCATGTTATTGTTATATTGTACTGACATATTACACAGTCCATAGTCATGTCACTAGCTGGTCTTAGGAGAAGCACACAGTCTAATATCTTCAGTATAGAGGCCAATTATTACAAATTCCATGCAGTTCATATCCTGGTAGAGATTCAAACCTGGGAACTTGGGAGCCCGGTGCTGCAAGACCAGAATGCTCAACAGATACATATACGTAATTCTGTACCAGGATATGGTTAAAGCATAACTAAACTCTAGTTTAGTAGACAACCCTTTTATGTAAAGTAAAAATTCTGTTTGTTTTTGTTTTATAAAAAAAAAAGGGTGCAGCACCGCCCCTAATTTTCCATTGCCTATGCTTTTGAGAATGAATAGGTGTGCAAAGCCTCCCGGGATACTTACATCATGTATCCCAGACGCTCTTGGGTGCTCCTTCTGCGCATGCATGAGCATCTTTGGCATTGTTTTAGGCAGTTTTCAGTTTAGTTCCTCTTTAACCTTAATGTTACAGATTTACATCAGAATAATGTTAGAACTTGGAAACAGACTAATAAATGGTGCTTGTGTATTTAATGTGAGAAAAATATGCTGTGGCCTTTGTCATTCGCACTGACAACCTTTGCAAATATGACAGACAGGCTGATCTTCCATTTGACCAGAGAGCATCAAACAGTACAGATTGGAACCTTGCAGGTGTCCTTCTATTGCTTGACAGCTCTAAAACGGTCAGAATGGGTTCTCAATTCTTTACAGCACCACATCTGTTATTCTCCACTGTCTGTCCAGTTGAGCAGAACTTTGCGTAATTGAAGTGCCAATGTCAAAGTTTCTGCCTAACAACTAGTTATTTCCAAGAAATAACACCGTCTTTCTAGACTATGTACTCTTCAAGTGACAAACCAAGGCAATAGTAACATGACAAAAATGTAAAATACTGAATGGATTGAGGTGTGCAGGTCAGCATCTGATGGAAGAACATTTCTCATTCTTATTCAAACTATCAGTTTTACATTTTCCCAATATGTGAAAATATAGAAATGAAGGATCTTGTTCCTGTGGGCCACATTATGTTTTCCCAGTCATGTTTGTGAATTATGCCCAAAATGTACAGACATATGCAAATACCTGCTCTTATATGTAGACATGATGTGTGGCTTTTCTTTGCCTGTCAGTAATGTAACAACCATACTATGCTGGCTTGCTTCCAGGTTGAGTAGTGTATGTATGAATCCTGTCCATGAAACTTCTGTTTTTCGTATGTATCACTTTTGTCGTATGCATGCCCCTTAATGTAACTTTTCTTTTAGAGTAAACCTGTAATTGCTCCAGAGCCCAAGAAAGAGACTCCACAAGCAACATCAAGAGAAAATGGCCTCTTCGTGGATGATGATGACCAGGATATTTTTGCAGGTACACATTGATATTTTTGCAAATGTTTTTTGTTTTGAGGTCACTGAATTCACAGTCTTTCCTATCTTGCAGAATCTACAGTCAAGCTGTCAGTGGACAGTTCTCACAGTAGTCAGAAGGAGGAGTCACCACTCACAACCCCGATGCTCATTGCAGCAGCCTCTGCACCCCCTAAGCAGAAAACCTACGAAGAGGTAATTTAGGTAGAGAAATAGAAAATATATAAAGTAGAATACAGTCCTTATTTTCTTGTTTTAGACCAGTGGTCGCCAACTGCTGGTTCATGGCTCTGGCCGGTGCGTTTCCCCCCCCCAGTGGGGTCAGGGGAAAGAACCCTCTCGGGGGCGCACTGGCCAGAGCCACTCACCATGTCCCTTGCATAGACCACAGGCTCAGAGCGGTGGGCGGGTTGTGTCACTGAAGTGGGCAGGTTCTGGCATCATGACGTGACTCTGAGGGAACTTCTGAGTGACAGATACCTCCCTGTGCATGCGCGCTGCGGAGTCCGTGCATTTAGTGGTCCGTAAGTCCCAAGAGGTTGGTGACCACTGTTTTAGACCATCACAGGGACGAGGCTAGTCCTTGTCTATTTATTCTTTATAGTGACAAACATGCTGGACAACTCTGAGAATTAGGTGTAACTACTTAGAGATGACTTTAATACACTGCCCATATTGCACAAAGTTTCAATAATTCCTAATGGTACTGTAACTGACATGGCTTTTCTTGCCTTTTGCACATTGTAATTGGGCAGAGAGGCCAGGCTGTCATGGTTATAATTAAAGTATGGGGGGAAAGGGAATTGTCAGTTATGACTATTAGAACAGACCAGCTTTGGCTATAAACAGGTGTATGCACATTTTACCTTCCCATCACAATGTCTCTTTAGGGTCATTTTAATTGCATGTATTCACAGCCTTACTGTATTCAGTTTCACCAGCCCTGCATAGCTTCTTGTTCCCATCTCCTCTGTTGTGCAGTGTTTTGTCACACCAGTAAGGTTGAAGGTTTTTATATATTTTTAACGGGCTTGTGATTACTTTGAAGAATATTATCCTAACTATGATTTGTATTCAGAACAATAATTCAATGCATAATGTTTAAATATACATTATATTATTATATAGGGCAGCAAGATGGCTCAGAGGTTAGAACTCTGGCCTTTGCAGTGCTAGGTCCCAGATTCAAACCTCGGCTAGAACACTATCTGCATGGAATTTGCAGGTTTTCCTTGTGTTTGCATGGGTTTCCTCCAAGTACTCTGGTTTCTTCACACATTCCAAAAACATTAGGTTAGGTTAATTGACTTCCCCCTAAAATGGACCTTAGACTGTATGAAAGACATATGACTGAGGTAGGGACATTAGATTGTGAGCTCTTTGTTAGTGATATGAATATGGTCTTTTTAAAGCGCTGCGTAATATGTCTGAGCTAAATAAATACTGTGTACTAATAATAATATATAAAGAAAGAATTTGCTTTCACACGGTTTTGTCTGTTGCTCTCAGTTAGAAGAGGAGGAGCAAGAGGACCAGTTTGAGCTAAGCATCTGTATCAGAGATCCTGAGAAGATTGGTAAGTGTTCTTTTAGAATGGCTGATTATATTCTGTGTAATGTGTGATTACATCTTGTATCCTCCAGAGGTGTCAGGAAAACTCAGTGATTCATCCTGGAAACACTCATTCTGTTTAAACAGCTTTTTTATTCTGTATGTAAATTTTAAGATAAATATAAATGAAGAAATAAAATATGAAAATACTATATTTTACAGAAGATTTGTCCAACTGAGGCACATAATTTGTGTTCATTTTATTGTTACACTAATCCCACTGTAGAAGTTGTTGATATGCCAGAATATTGTAAATTCTCTTCCTAGGTGATGGAATGAATGCATATGTAGCTTATCAAGTTTCAACCCAGGTAAGCAGCAGAAACACAAGCTGTCCAATATAATTTTATATCTGGTCAATCTTATAACTGCAGTAGTGTAACTTTAAGTATCATAGTTTTTGTTGTATAAAATATGATGGTATGTTTTATTTTGTTTTTTTTTTAATTCCTTAAAATTTTCCATATTGCTTTATTACTGATAAATCATGCTAGTAGGCTGTGATCCCTAGTTCTTGTCAAACTTCTAATGCAATATAAGCAAGTAGTACATACATAAACCTATTGGTCTTTAAGTAATGATATTCATTTGCTTTGTGGTCTTCTCTTTTTACTATACGAGACCAATTTGCCCATGTTTCGGAGCAAAAATTTTACTGTGAAGAGAAGATTCAGTGATTTCCTTGGCCTGTATGAAAAGCTATCGGAGAAGCATTCTCAAAATGGATTCATTGTCGCTCCACCTCCTGAGAAAAGCCTTATAGGTGTGTAATTGGCGTCTGAGAATGTGTTTTAAGCTAAAGCCCCAGTCCTGTTTGCCATGCTTGTTTTTAGTTTAACAGCTGCTAAAATGTTTGTAGACAGTGTTCCCAGGGAAATGTATAAAAACATCACTCTCTAAATGGAACATCAGCTTTGCATTGCTATACAAAGTCAACAGCCTCTATGTAGGTATTCTAATATACCGGTAGGATATTATGGGAATAGGATTTGTAATTGTTTTAAACTCCCAGTAGGTGGCACATGGACTTACCAAACCTACCATGAACATTTAAATGGTCTTACCCAAAAACCTTTCTCCCTTTGTAAATGGATAATGTAAACATGACCTTCCAGTTAACAGCTAAATACACAAAATACAAATACCAGAGCTGTTTTGTTTTTTTTTCTTCTGTCCATTCAGTCTGAGGTTAACACAGCTTGTTTACATTAGTTTTTTTTTTTTTTTTACTTTCTATCTCCTGGAATAAAACCTTAACTGCTCTTAAACTATTTGATTTTTTTGTGTAGTTTTGCAGGAAACTAAATTCTACTTATTCTATTTATAGTAATAATGCCATTTCCAGAAAGTAAAGCATGCATGTGGTGTCAGTTACTGTATAAAATCCTCACTGTGAGTTAATCACAAACAAAGCAAAAAAAAAAAAAAATCTTTATGGAGCCTAGACATTCATTAACTTCTGGAGCAAGCTGTGCTTTGATATGCAAAGAGAAACAACTGCAGAGTTTTTCTTGGTCATTCGAGAGTTACAAGAGCTTGCAGAAGAGCTTGCTGTGTATAGCAAAAGATTTCTTCAGCAAGTCATGCAAACTGCCCTCCTCCAAACCTCCTGCACAGGAGAGAACAGGGAAGCCCGTTGTATGGGACTACCTGTAGTGTAATATGTTGCAGAATAGTAGCCCTTGCATATGCTGGATTGATGAAAGGATAATTTCCAAATAAATTTCTACAGAGACAGCAGGAAAAACAGATAAAGCATCTAAACCTTCCCCCTGTATCCCAGGCAAAAAAAAAAAATATTTGTTTGTTTTTACCTTTAAATACACATTGAAGCACATTAATCCAATGGATATCATCTTGGGCAGTTCTTATACAGTATATTGTTCATGCTATTTAACCAAACAATTTTTATTTGCATTTGTCTTGAATGTGCTTTTTTTTAAATGCAGCTGTTCTCACTCAGTGGGGTTTAGCAGTGCAGTTTAAAAAAATATAAATAAATTTACTTACTTTGACAACTGTGATGTACATGAATTGGGTTTTCGGACACCCAGGTATACTACTCTTGCTCAAGTTCTTTCCCCAGCAACTTAGAGCATATATAAACAAACGGGTAGAGTCTTGGATTTCAGCTGTACAATTTGTTCATTTTTCTTGGTGCAATTTGATCTTTCTTTAAAACTTAAATTTGAAAATAATTGTTTTATTTAGTGGTTTGAGGACAAGTTCCAAGAAGTAGAGAATGAGGAGCAGCATCTACGGAAACTACATGGAGTGGTAGAGACTCTAGTCAATCATAGGAAAGGTAATTTTGTGTCTAAAAACGGAAAAAGTTTTCTCTGAAATCAGAATTTTTATTTATTTGTCTGTAAATACCTAAAGGGGCCTGCTAATATCTATTAAGTACCTTTTGCAGGTACTTTAAAGCATAGTGCAAAGTGTATTGTTCTTGTATTTAAAATTAATAAGTACAATAAAACATTTGAGGGGAAGGGTGGTTGGGTAAGTTTGGAACACCTGTCTGTTCACTGCATGCTTTTGGGTAAATTTTCCCTCACTTCCTGTTCTGATGCCAGTTTTCTGGTGGCTTTGCAAATAAGTCTTATGGGTTATTACCCTTCATCACTGTATTCAACCAAAACAATCATGGGCTGGAGTTCATTTTTAATTGTAATGTTTCTTATTACAGAGCTGGCTGTGAATACTGCTCAGTTTGCCAAAAGCTTGGCCATGCTGGGGAGCTCGGAGGACAACACAGCACTTTCCAGAGCTCTATCCCAGTTAGCTGAGGTTGAGGAGAAGATAGAGCAGCTCCATCAGGAACAAGCCAACAGTGACTTCTACCTGCTAGCTGAGCTTCTAGCAGATTACATCCGCTTACTGTCTGCAGTGCGGGTGAGTTGCTTGACTTTACATACTCACTAAGTGCTACATATTTGCATTCCTCTTTCTTATGGTTTTCATATAGATGATCTGTGAATTCACTTTGTAGTGTAATGTATACCTGCTCTATTCCACCTACTTAAGGGTGCATTTGACCAACGAATGAAGACCTGGCAGCGCTGGCAAGATGCCCAGTCAACATTACAGAAAAAAAGGGAGAATGAAGCACGACTGTTGTGGGCCAACAAGCCGGATAAATTACAGCAAGCCAAGGATGAAATTTCTGAGGTAAAAGGGAAAAGAAAAACTTTAGGACTTTATGCAAAGGCATTGCATTTGGAAGGCAGCTGTTTAAAGTGGATGCAAACTTTACTAATTAGAATTGGAAACCTTCCTATATAAACT
>NW_027317882.1:0-1056 GCF_032062135.1 Pyxicephalus adspersus | reverse complement strand
AAACTGAAACTAGGATTCTGAATGCATTTTAACTTGGTAAAGGGCAGCGTAATATGTTGGTGCTATATAAATACTAGTTATTATTTTTTCTTACATTTTATGCCTAAACTGCATAGTTTAGCTCTATGAGGCTACATACATTGAATCTGAATGCTAAACTTTGGTCGTAATTTTTTTTTTTAGTGGGAGTCCAGAGTCACTCAGTATGAGAGGGATTTTGAAAGAATTTCTGTTACTGTTCGGAAAGAGGTCATAAGGTTTGAGGTAAGGCCACGTTATTTCTGCACATGTAACAATTTTAGAATAACTTTGCCTTTACTTACATTTTACAGTTAGCCACATATATTCATCACAGAAATGTTTGTTTTGTTTTTACTATTTGCATATTTTGATCTATCTAAATATGCTTGGTTGTCCTACAAGTGTATGTACAACCAAAACTTTTTAGAGTAAGGTAGGATTACATCTACTGTCAGGTTATTATTGATTTTCAGAGCCTCCAAAACAAATTTTTATCTTCCATCCTGTCCTGATAACTTTTTACCAGACAGTATGTGCAGGGGCACTCTAGCAGCAACACTTACGAAGAAAATTTTCTCGAGGAGACTATAAACCCATTAGATATATATTTTTTGTCCTTGTTGCAGATTTCTCTCCCTCTCTAGTAAAAGCATTTTCAGCAGAACAGGTTTTAAGAACCAATCTAATGGAGCCCACAGTAGTATTAAAAACCTAACATGAATTCTAAACCTTCCACACTCTGCCCAAAATGGGAAATACATATATTTAACTTTTATCAGGGCTATAGGATTGATGCCAATACATTTAATACATTTTAGACTTTATTTAGTGATGCATTTTAGGCATGTGAGTAATACATGCTCAGACAGGCATTGATTGAATAGGTATGTTGCATATTGTCAGAGTAAACATGTTTAATCATGTTTTAATCTACTAACACTGATATAATAGTATTGTATTGTTATTCTGCATAGAGCTCAGCATTGTTGAATGATTTTGTAGAACAAGCTGAATCCTGAACACTAATTAAAATAA
>NW_027317881.1:0-8575 GCF_032062135.1 Pyxicephalus adspersus | reverse complement strand
CAGCGCTGTACATTAAATAGGGATTGCAAATGACAGACTAATACAGACAGTGATACAGGAGGAGAGGACCCTGCCCCGAAGAGCTTACAATCTATGTTTTGAGAAAAATATCTAAGTAGAAAAGGTATGAACCAACCCCTCATTTTCTGTATGAGCACCAAACAGGAAAAAAGACAGAAAAAAACAAAAGTTCTTCCTATCTTCTCTTAAAACTAAGAATACAACATTTTGTCAGGAATTACATGCTCCCATACCTCCTAACAGTAATTAGCCTACTGCCTCTACCAGAGAAAGCAAGTGATCTACAATATACAGAGGACTTTCTAGGCAATTTATATATCAGTCCAGACATTGTAGAGTGCTCAGAATTCCCCCAAACAAGGAAACTTTTTGGACCAGATTTTACCAGTTCACCAATACCCCAGGCGAGTGAAAAATATGCCCAGGTGGTACAAATGCACTCCACTTTAACAAATAACTGAGGAAATGGAATTCTTTATTACTTATTGAATTAGCTCTTCTGCTAAGTCCAAATAATTGCACCTGCCCATTAAACTGTGTGCCTCATTATTCACATGTTAGGCTTACTCATTGGCACAATATTACCTTTGGTCACCAAAGATATTTGTTAGCTTGCAGTAATTTGGGACGAGTGGGAGGACTCATTTATAAGCAAAAGTGTATGAGGGTAAGTGGACTGCTAAAGGGATCACAATTTCTGTTAATAGGCTAAGCTAAGAATAATCTAATCTTTTAAGCAAAGCTCAGGTTTGGATAAAATACAGCTCTAGTGAATTGTGACCATGTTTGATATGGTATTTGTAAATTATAATTGAAAAAAAAAAGTATTTTTAAATACGATATTCACTTTAAAAAAAAAAATCTGTCTTGTCTTTTGTTCAGAACTACTTGAGGGATGCTTGGAATGTATTTGACTTTGTCACAGTCTTGGGAAGTATAACTGATATATTAGTAACTGAGATAGCGGTAAGTATGCTGATATTATGTCCTTCAGTGATGAGGTGGGAAGTTGTAATATGTTTGTAGAACTGCAATAAACATTGACACATGGGAAACATATGGATACTTTGTTGGTAGGGTCAGTTATCTGTTTACATGGTTATGCTTGAACATACACTTTTAACATTGTACACCCGCCTTGGGGAGCAACAGGCTCACTACAAATATATTATGTCTTGTTTAATAGCCTTAGTCCCTTCCTATATGGTTAAACTATTAAACCATAAGGACCTGTCGTTAGCTATCCTGACTAAAACATACATCAATCACCCAAAACATTTAAACCACTGTCTAAACCGCTGTCCCAGCTTTGTGGCATCAAAAGTTTTGACCCATTGAGGCATGGACTCCAAAAGACGTCCAATATTTTCAGTAATACCTAGAGCCAAGATTTTAGCTGTAGATTCTTTAAGTCACACTGACTTCTTTGGCCTACTTTCTTCACATCCTGCCACCATCGTTCCAGGTAAACAACACACTCACATCATTCCATCTATATCCACAGGCTACTCTCTTACAGCAAGCACTCATCTCTGATGGCCAGCATTATGTTTTTTTCTAGACATAACCCTTCAATAGCTCTTCTGTGAAATCATACCAGGCCTACTAACCTGTCTATCTTTCCCCCACCCCCTCCGTGTACACCGCACAAAACTTTCTATTTTGGAAAAGCTCCCACTGCTCACTTTTCCAATAAAACTGTTGTCAGAGTAAGTTAGGCCCTTACTCTTGTCAATTTTCCTGCTTCCAACACATCAACTGATTTTTCACTTGCTGCCTAATATACGCCACCCCTTGGCAGGTATCACTGTAACAAGATAATCAATGTATTCCCGCCACTTGTCAGAGGTTTTAATGCTTTGACTGATCTGTGTAAAATCTGATTGCCATGAGTTAAAGTGTTTCACTGTAAATTGTTAAATATACTAATTTAGGGGATATGTTTATTTGATTTTTGACTAAAGATCTAAATTTTAGAACACAATAATCTATAACATTTAAATTAATGAGTATTTTTTTATAGCCACTAAAACTGTCTACATTTCCCACAAATTGCAAATACTTGTAACTCTAACGTATGTGTAAGAGTTGAAATAAGATATGTAGAAAAAAACCTGGATGATAGCTTAAAGTGGTATTTTTTTTTCTTAAAAGACATACAAAAGTCTGAAAAGCATTACACTCAGTATCTGTTAAAAAAAGCAAAGAACAGCTTTGATTATGCTGGTTTGGGGGTAATAAATTCTTCTTGCTGTACTACTTTAAAAGGCTTCTACTGTAGTCCGTGCTGTAAATAATTAGTTAAAACCCGCTGAATGTAATGATTTTCAGACTACTGCTTACAAGATAAATAAAAAAATGCTATTGATTTTATGCATCCCTTTGGAGATTGACACTACTTCATTCATTAAAGGATTTGAGAAATGAGCTGCAGGTTGTCTGATGAAGGCGGGTAATCCTCTTGTTTGATTGGTCAGTGAGGATGAAGCCTTAATGCTGCTACCTTTCTCCCCTTTGACCTGGTTACTAATTGCCTGTAATTTGCAATGTTAATTGTTATGCAAATACCAACGGCAGTATCACTCATTTCCTTTAGAGCTCCATGTGTCCCAGGAAAGTTCCATCAAGACCTCTGTATCATATGAATGTTAAAGGACCAGCAAATATAAAATACAATACACACATATTACTACAGAGAAGTTTATAATCTGACTTTCAAAATGTTAATTTCTTCCTTTCTTCCCTTATTCTGAAATTGTAATAACTATAAATCTGTGTAGATTAGCCCCCAAGGGTATCTTTTTCTACCCTCAGTCCAAAAAATCAGTTTCTTTTAATACATATCAAGATATTAGCTGTGCAGGTAATGCATTGATTTCATAAACTTTCATTGTAAAGAGAAACAGTAAAGCTGGTCTATTGTGCTGCAAAAAATGAAGCAAAACGTGACTTATGGCTGCTTCCATTTACATACATAATTGCCAGCTTTACAAACAACAATGTTCTTTTTTAAAAAAACTTAAAGAGCTAATATTTTTTACACCTAAAATATGTAAAGACATACATTCTTTTTAAAGTCAACTTAAAGTCAAATAACATGTTAATTATTACTGTTTCTTACTTGAGCAAGGCTTGACTAGGCATGTTTGGCTGAAATGATTATGCATGGTGATAAAAACCAAAAAAAAAACAAAAGCCTTGAATAAACCTGAATAAAAATAGTGCTATAACACATACCTGTGGCATGGACCAGCTGAAGGGGCAAATTCCAAAGATAACTTCTCTATGCTTTGCTCTTGTCAGCATACATATGTAAGTGAACAGAGAAAAGAAAAACATTTGCTGGGCAGATGGCTTCACTACCAACTTATCTTAGGTGAGCAATCAGACATGATTTATATGATTTTCCATTAAAAAAAAAATCAGCTGTAAAGAATTTGTTGCTTGGACCTTAAATTGTCCTTAAAATACCTAAAATTTACACATTTTCACCTGCAAATGGTGTTATTTATTCTCTCTTTTTATGTTAGGTCTTACTGGTTATTTAATTCTGATCTATGTTGCATAAATGAGAAGCCTCCAGCCATGAAGGTCCAGCAACTCCCAGTTTACTATACAGAGCTGGGACTTGTGGTTCCTCAGCATCTGGTTATTTGTAATTTAGTTACAATAGACTATATTTAGGCAGATTACATTCTATATTACAGAGCTATGAAACATTCCATAGGACACATGTTGAAACCCCTTCCATTACATATTCTTCCCTACAAAGCCTCTGAATGCTTATCACAAAGATAACGGATGCTTAATGGGTAGCGGAGAAAAAGTTTAATTACCATATTGGGATCAATGAATGTTAATCTCGTTTGTAGGAGGATTTGCTGACATATCAGTGGGGAGGGTTTGGGTTTTAGAAAATTTTTGGCATATTAAATGGAATTCAGATCCTAATTTTAAATGAGACTTGTTATCATGAACAGCTTCACTCCAAACTAAATACTCAGAAGTCAACTAGGTTTGGTTCTGCTAAAAACAGGCAGAAATAGCAATCGAAAAGAGACTTTCAATATATTGTTGAATATGTTAACTCTTAAAACACTGTATGCAGTGTCTCAAACAACCACTGTGTCCCAAACAGACAGTTCTTTCATTGGTCTCTACCACTGTTTTAAACTAACCCCCTCATTACTGCCAGTGGGGTGCCACATAGGCAAGGACCTTGGCTTTACAACTTAGATGCTGTTATCACTATTTTCGGATTTTCCCTATAACAAATATATAACACACCCACTGCATAGAGAGAACATTAGGCAGCATTTCTGCACTCCTAGTTGACTCTCTAAAGAAATATACTGATAATTTTGGTTGGCGGGAACAACAGCTTGGTTGAAAAGCAGCCTATTACAGTTAAGTTGCAGGGAGGTTAAGACAAGATTAAAGATTTAGCAAAGTGTTGAACCCTGCTCCACTACATGTAATACATTAAACTTCTTTTTAGGGGATTTTGTTCTTTAGAACATAATTTTTCACACCTTCCTGGAAATGTGAAACCGATACTGTTAGTCTGTGCAAAAAAATGCTTTTCTTTTGCTTGTTCATTATTTTAAAGTAATTTCTGGCTCAGATGTAAAGTTGTGGATTCAACCTTACCATACTCCAAACAACATGGATTGTTGTGTCTGTAATTATTATACAGTATATTAGAGAAAAGGGATACTTCAAAAGCTTGTATAGGGGTAAGAGAATAAGCAGGTATTAGGTATTGTTTACATTGCTGACACTTTGACTCTCTTACCCTGTGTTTGATATGTGGACCACTCTATAAATTGATTGCCATTGTCAGCATTCAATAAATAAATTATTAGGTTGAATGGTTGGTCCAGTGAAAAATCTTTTCCTAAATGGCTAACATTTTTTCAGAAAGTTGGGCATATGCTTCAAAAGGGCTTTCCAGCCAATACAGATATTTTAGTTATGGTATTTGTTGGTGAACTGAATTACCAAAGGGCAAGATTTCCTTTGGTCTTTATTCCATCAAACACAGTGTTATATCTCCTGCTGTGCTTTTGAAATGAAACATGTAATGAAAAAGTTCTCCAGTGAAAATAAAAACCTCATCATAAGTGTTACAACAGGTGGGTGGAGCTCGGCACCTAATGGTACAAAGATCTCAGGAATCCGAGATAGATAGCGTTTAGGAAATATAGAGTCATTCAACATACAATTCAAACTGTAAATCAGTAAAAGTGTTTAAATCCCTCTATAAATTATATTAGTTATGAAAAAAAATTAACACCTAACATCCCTCCTGTGGGAAGAAAATATTTCTATTTACTGTTCCATGGCAATAAGTATTTAGATTTTTCAGTATTTTCTATTTCTCAAGCCATAAACTTGATTTAAAACTATGGTTGAAAACCGATATTTTTACTTGCAGTCATCTAACTTATTTGTCTTATAATCTGTTTGATTTAATTCATCTTTTCTTTTCTGTGTGTACATTGGTCTTGGTGTTCGTGTTCTTTATTTTATATTTTTTTCCTTTTTTTATTTACTTCACGGCCTGCTGAATCATGCTATTCAATCAACATACAATGCGGAATAATCTCAACCTTTCCCCAAAAAATACCCACTGTCTATGTATGTTGTATTACCTTCAACTCTCGTGTACCAAAATCACCCATGACAACCTCATACCTAGAACACGGTTGGTTCAGTTTTTACCAATCCTATTTTTTTGTTATGTTTTGCATCCTGCCCTGCCCTTCTCTGATTTCTTTGCTTGCTTCTGGATGAATTTTTGCTCCATGGCTCTAAAAAGGTGCAATAATTGAGCAATTCCAAAATGGTTTCTTTTTGACATGGGTTTCAACACACTGTGAATTTTTAAAAAACAATATCCCACATTATATAAAGAATTAAATATTATCCCACATTATATAAAGTATTATATAAAGAATGAAAACAAGTATATCATAAAAGTAAAAATGTGGCATGCTGAAGCTGGTTTGCTCAAAGGAATTCACATGCACATGATGGGAAGAGATGTGAAGCCACTGCCACAAAAATGGGATGACTTGGAATATGTTTAAATAACAGAAAAGCTGCTCATAGTCCAGGAGGTCAACATTATTGAGCTAACTGAATTTTATAATTAAACTGAACCACAAAAAACATTGTGGACAAGGCCAATGGTGTAAGAGTATTCTCTACCTTTTCCCCCCTACAGAACATAAAACATACTAAAAGATAACAAAAGTATGAAGCTCAGTGTAATTCAGAGAAAAGTAAACACATCAGTGATAACGAAGTTATAAAATGTCTGACATTGGCCTACTGCCTGTATATGATATTATATATCAAAAAAAGAAAATGAAAGAAGTAATTTACCAAAAAATTCCAAGAATGGTGGCATTAAACTGGAGAGTTGGTAGCCAAATTTAAAAACAAGCCCTAAAATGTTCTACTAAAAAGTTCTAAAGCCACTATCATTGGTCTTCACTTTAAACTGAGGATATGAACTACTATCACAATGATGTGTTTTACTGCTTCAAAGACTTTGATGTATTGAAGATGTTTTGGTTATTGCTCAATATTCGCCTTCTTAGAACTTTCCAATCCTGGATTGCCCCCTTCCCTAGCAAAAGAGGAACAGGATTCACTGCTTAGTGACATTGTTTCACATTTACTTGTAAACCAATAGGAAAAATACTCGGGTATCAATCACAGTAGACTCTATGCATGCATCATTGCTCGTCACTGCATTTTTTTTATGTACATTTTTTCATGGACATTACATAGAAAACTAAAACTGGAAATGCATGCCAGGAGAAAAAAAAAATATGTTATGCTCAAACAGAGTTTCTTATGGCAGCACATTTTGCCTTCACTGAAAAATGCTGCAAAATGTGTGACAGAATCTATTGTGAATGTGGCCAAATAGAACATTTGATGTATAGAAAAGGCTTCCCCAGCCTTGAAATTTTATTCAAAGTAGGTTTACCCAGTGACACCTGTTCCTTTGCATGTCATCTCCGCCACTGCATGGAGCAATGCAAACGGGTCAACTGTGGGAGATTATATGAGCTTAGGTAACATATTTATTTATTTTTTATTAATTTTTTTCTGTTGACAAAGAGGGTTTTTGCAAAGAATTCTAGGAAGTAAAAAGTGACTGGTAAATATTTAATGAAATATTTGCACAATAAACTGGTAAATCATTATATATGTTGCTGTCTAATGGTTAGTTAAATATATTGGATATACCCTATATATAACTTTATGTCCCTTTTACCACTACATTCCATTCTAGTTAGATTTAAATTTTAGATTACCTGAAGAGACTATTACAGACTTCTTTTTGACATGTGATGGGCCTGATCACATTCACCAGAATCTGCAAATTTTACTTACATTTTTGGTACTTCTGGTACAGTGTATCTGTTTAGAAGGTAAATCTTTTGGTTCTTTATATTCTTGAAAGGAATGGCATCTGCTTTATGTAATCAGTGTGAGTAGCCCTTCATTATGACCATCCCAGGATCTCTTCTGCATCATTACGTCAGACCTTTGTTATTGACATAGCTCAGTCAGAAGAAGTCAGCACAGATTGATGGGAACAAGTGTTAGTATGAGATCATAAGCCCATTGTGATGAAGCCTTCATCATCCCCTGAATGAAAGTTGTCCTTCTATAAATTCCCACATCAACTATTTCACAGTTTCGTTAGATGGAATCAGAAGTGTCAGTTAATTCTGTTCATCTTAAAGAGGACCTCAGGCCTACACACAACAAAGGCCTCATTTTGTTGGTATTGTCAAAATTCACAAGCTCGAGTCTTCAGAGTCCTCATTAGGTTTTATTGACACAAAAAAGGCCTACATAGTGTGTAAGTAATAGTACCTCTTTAAAGTATCAAATTAAGTCCATGATGGTTTTTTTTGCTGCCTCCACCTAATATTTTTTTTGTTTAATCTATATTTTTTCATTTGTCTTTTTCTCAGTTTCTTTTTTTTTTCATGCATCTGTTGTGATCACCCATGCTTTGCTTTTTCCTTCAGATTTCAGCCTGGTGGCTTGCTATGCTTGTGCTTCTAACATTCAGCTTAAAAGAATGTGAGGAATGGTGCCAAGGGTCATGTGCGAGTAGCATGCGATGGTCTGGGAAAAGGGGGTCTGAAAGAGGAGAATACTAGGTTTCTGTTTACAAATTTCAGGAAGTCTAAAGTTGGCCATACGCAAAATATTATGGTACAGTGCATGTTGAACTGTAAATGATCCCTTGATCCCCAAAGAAAAAACACTTTCAGAAGTCTTTTGGTTTGATATATATTTTCCAACACTGACATTTCTAGGATTTGAAAGAGCTGTAGGATGATATTCTACTTCTCACAGAAATCACGTGACTTATACACCTAGGTAAACAGGGCATTAACTCACAGCAGGCAATCAAAGTTCTTTTAAGCTACGTACACACGTCAGATTTTTATCGCCCGATAATCGGCATCGGCCAATTATCGGGCGAAAATCTGCCGTGTGTACAGTCGGTGTCGTC
>NW_027317880.1:6947-8576 GCF_032062135.1 Pyxicephalus adspersus | reverse complement strand
ATCAAGAATGAATGGGAGCGCAGATCCTCCTGAGATACCTACAACTCTCATCCCGAAAGGCTCTTGGCTGCTCCTTCTACGCATGCCCAAGCATCTTGGGCATGCGCAGAAGAAGCCCTTTCATCAATAGGGAAAAAATTGCTGATGTCACGCATATGCAGTGAGATCGGCAAGTTTTTTTCCCAATCTATGTCACCTGATCTCACACCTGCGCAGTGCGAGATCGGGAGGAATAGGAAGAAAAGAGGAAAAGATAGCGGCGCCTGGCACTCCCTCTGCGTCGGGCCAAAGACGGATAACAGGACGACACAGGACCTGATGGAAGAAACCTCCTGATGGACAGACTTATCTGCGGGATTGAAGGTAAGTGTGATTTTATTGTTTTGGGTAAGTTTTGGGTTTACTTCCATTTTAAGTCTTTTAAATGGAAGGCTGAGGTTGTGGTCCTACAAAACTGCAATTTTTAGCCTAATCATTATGCAATCACAAGCAATACAGATGTTCCAATCGTAGAGATAAACAAATAATACATAAAAAAATCATGCCTCTTCTCTACACCAAACTAAGGATACCTTAGAATGACACAGAGAGGATGTAATCCCTTTCATAGGACTTTAAAAAACTTTGTTATATCTGTCAATAGAATTTTGGAGTACAAATCAAGCTGTGGTTTTCTCTAGGCCTGATAATGCTTCTTCATAGATACAATACAAAGTGTGAATGTTGCCACCCCATGACAGCGAAGAACTGGCAGAATCACCAGGTAAAAATATAGACAATAGCTAAATAAAAAAATAATGGAGCTACCACAAAAGATAAAAAAATGTTTGTTATTGGTTGTTATTAGATACAATTATAGATAAAACCTCCAAGTTGCTGACATATACTGGAAACATCTCCTGAATTGCATTAGCAGGTAATTTAATCATTTTACTAGTTGCCTGGAGTTATTGTAGAGGAAAGAGTGAAAAACAGTATACCTAAAAGTCAGTTGTTTATACCGAGCTTAGTATATTAAAAAAAAAGCATTACACCTACAGCCAGACTTTTAAAAAATATATATTGTGTTTAACATTTTGGAAATATATATTTAACCATACACTGCCAGCAGCATTGGCATGTTACAAACAAAAAAAAAAAATAGTGCTGTCTTCTTTTAAAGTGTGGAGTGACAGCTTTGTAGTAAATGTAATTCCAGATGTACCTGAAGAGGTTGTTGGGGGTTCCTTGGCAATGATCAGTTTGTGTCTCTCAGGTCAGTTTAGGTGATGTCAATTATATTTTTGGCTATCTGTAAGGGTGACATTCTTCCCACTGGTCAGCAACGTAAGAGGCGTTCTTCCCACTGATCACCACACTAATGTATTGTGAGCTGTAGATATAGTAATAATACCAGGGGTTACCTTTGGACCGGAAAGTTTTTCAAGGTTCCCCCATGTTAAAAAGCTTAAGAAACACTGCCTTAAAGCCATGTAAGGATATGTGAAAAGGGTTGTTTTTTTTTCATTGCCCCTCACTCATAATTTTGTCAGGGTCAATAATCTGGAACTATCTCTAGTGTAATATTTGAAATGTTTGCCTTTACATTTATTATGCAATTTGGCAAATACTGCATACTCTATTCTGCCA
>NW_027317880.1:0-2746 GCF_032062135.1 Pyxicephalus adspersus | reverse complement strand
AGACTGGCAGAGGCCTTCTCGCTCATTCCAAATTACTATTTATACTCAAGACAGAACAAAAAAATCAAGTACTACCATATTTGGAACTTAATGCATTGAATCAGTGCTGCATAGTCTATACAATGGGCCTGATTTATGGAAGCTCTCCAGGGCTGGAGAGGATACATTTTCATCAGTGAAGCTGGGTGATCCATCTAACCTGGAATAGTCCCTTTGCTATTTGGTAGCAAGTGTTTTGAACCCTTGACCAGATCCATTCCAGGTTTGTTGGATCACTCAGCTTCACCAATGAAAGTGTAGCCTCTCCAGCCTTTGAGAGGTTTAATAAATCAGGGCCAGTGTCTCACAAAGACAAAACAGGAGAAACAGTGAAGAGGAAATATTAAATGAAGGGAGAAACAAGACCATTCTATAGTTTTGCTGTACCACAGCGAAACTCAGTCAGGGCAACAAATCAACAAATATGGGGTCGGATTGTTGCCAGGGTAAATAATGCAGAAGCAAACAAACAGCAAGAACTGGCACCATAGGCTGTCAGGACCAGATCAGACTATTTGTAAAACATAGACTTAGGGACTGGACTGAAAAGACTGCAAGGTAAATCTCAAAGATACAAATATCAATTGGATGTACCAGTTCTGGCTGCTTGCTGTGCACACATATTTATAGCCTTGGGCACTGCAAGAAAGATTAAACTAGGACAGAGCTAGGTGGAAATACTGACAGCAAAGGAAGGGGTGAAAGGCATAGGAGGTCAGAAATACTTATTGATAGACATGAGACATACCGCCAGCAGAGAGAAAGCCAGGAGGAAGTGTAAACTGAAGGGACAAAGCATCAAGCAACTGAGACACACAAAAAGCCAAAGGAAACAAGATCACAACCAAATGCATACATAGATCTGCATTCACTTCTGTTAGGCAGCCAGGTCGAAAAAGTTTTTTTATAGCATTTCTTAAACAAACAGCAAAGTAAAAAGTATTTTAAATCAATTCCTAAATAGGTATTTCTTAAGGAACATGCAACTGGAGAAATATGAACAGCCATCTTTGATCTTTCATAAAAATAATAGTTGGCTGCCTCAAAATCCAATTGCTTTTAATGCTAAATCCTTCTCTAATCTGTCTAGTGTCTAATCTGGAATACATATGCTGATTAGGAGTTCTGTCAAAACTAGCTCCATATTTTTTCCAGTGTGAGTTGGAAAACATTGCATTCTGACAGACCCAAAATGTAGCATTTTTAAAAGGATGCCTGAAATGGGTAACTATTTCTGTCTGTACAGATTTCCAACATTTGTAGCCAATGTGTATCTTTTAAAATCATTACAAGTTCTTTACATTGATAAATACATTGATAAATTGCCTTTTTGTTCCATGTCTGTTTGTGTATAGCACACTTTGTCATTTGACATCTTGTCCTTGTTAGGTATAACACTTTGCCAAAAAGATTTTCTCTGTATAAAAGTAGCCAGCCCTTTGGATGACACAGAAATGATATTACCTGTCTAAGGAGTTTTAAGAACAAATCTACAGTCCCTATCTTGTATGTACCCAGAGACTACCTGTACATATTCAAAAAAACTGTTGCAAAACACAAACAACATTTTACATTTTATGTAAATCAATTTAGTATTAAACATAACCTAAGAACATTTTTTTTCTTATTCCATAATATGCTGTTTAACCTAACCATAAAAGACCTGGTTATTACTTGGTGAGCATTGCACCAGGTCGTTTAGATCTATGGCTGAATGAAAATGTTTTAGCACTTCTTTAACAAATTCTGTCAAGGATGTTTTTTAAACCTTTGACCTGTTCTACCTGAATCTGAGCCAACGGCAAGAATCTTTACTAACTCTGATCTGGCTTATACCTTTTGTGACATCTTCCCTGTATTGTATAGAATTTTATTTGTCAGTGACTGATGCCTAGAATTTTAGCCTTAAGTTCTTGTATACGTACATATACAAGCAAAAGGCAAATCAATATCTTCAAACAGCAAAGATCATGTCAAGGTTTATGTATCTATTTTGTTTTTCATTGTGTCATTCAGGTCAGAATTGTATGCTGCTTGCTGAATGATATTAGGTATAGAGATTGGTTAAATGCAATTATACTCAGAATATTTTTAGAAGTGTTTAACAAAATGTTGTTTTTTTTTTGTTGTGTCATGGTTGCTATTATTTCTGCTTGATAAGCAGGCGCCAGTTCCTGCTTTAATAGTATGGACAAAATTACATAGTACTTACATATACTATACATACACAGTATGGACAAAAGTACATAGAGCACATACAGGTAGCCACCGAGTTAAGGACATTCAACATACAGATGCCTCCTAAATACGAACGGGGCTTCCCTGCTCGCTGTGTGCAGAACAGAGGCTTGAAGGGGGGAGGGGCGGTCTGTATGACTTGCAGAAGAAATCTTTTGCTAAACACAGCTGAGGTTAAGGGTGATCTTAGAGGGGTGAGCTCTTTCTGCAGCCTCTTGTAACTCTTTAATGACCAAGACAAACCCTGCAGTTGTTTCTTATTGCATATCCAAGCACAGCTTGCTCCTGAAGTTAATGAATGTCTAGGCTCCATAAATAATTTTTTTTTAGCTTTGTTTGTGAATAACTAACAGTTAGGATTTTATACAGTAACTGACACCATGTTGCCTAATAATATGTTGAGACAAACATCTGTCCTAATTGCATTTATTAAAATAATGTACCTGTTCCGACTTACATACAAATTCAA
>NW_027317879.1:0-8581 GCF_032062135.1 Pyxicephalus adspersus | reverse complement strand
GTAGTTTAGTCACTACAGGTTTTCTTTATCTCCAGTGTCATTACTCTTATTATGTACTACTTTACCAGTTATTTTCTTTGAAATAGCAAACAGGTTGGGAGACAAAACTTCCTTGACTGCATAACTAGGTCATACTGATGACCCAGAACAAGTAAGCAAATTGAGAATTCTGTCTGCACACGTTGCATGCTTGCTTAATGTCAATGATGTTGAAAGAGAAAGCTCAAGCAACATAGATTCTACACTAGCACTTTACATATTTCTCCAATATACAGTGCATTCATTGAGAGCACATAAACTACCTACCTTTTGCGATAAGCATTGTCTAGGAACTGAATGGAGGCATTCGACATAGGTGTTTTTGCTTGCCTTACTAACCAGTGCTTGTCCTGACAAATAAATGGAATAGAAAACAATATGAGAAAGGTGTCTGTCCATAGTAGATTGGGCTAGATAACAGGGAGCTTCAGCTGTGGGGTGTCCAATCTGTGCACACTGCTAAGCAGCACACCCTTTAAATATCTCCTAAATAATCCTTCTCATAGGGAAAACCAGATCTTGCTTAGATTAGAACCCAATTCATACCACAATCCTGTGTGTTACAATGTTCATATCATTGTGAGTTGATGCATGTCACAGAGCATTAAACAGCTTTTTAAAAATAATCGGGCTGAAACATACTAACACCACATACAAAAATAGGGCAGGTGGCATTTTACAGCACAGAAAAATAGTACACTGTGCATTTTAAGGTGCATTTGAGTGTCATTCACAATAAATGATACCGCACGTAATAAACTGATATAGCAGTGTTATCCCCAGCCCTTTTTAGTTGGGCACACCACCCAGCACTTTTTACTAACCACCCAAAAACTGCCAAAAAGTCGGGTCACAATAGGGGCCACCACCTGCCTACAGGCTTTTCATACTCCAAAGAATTTTTTTCAGCTGAGAATACTGTCGAGGATATGAAAAAAAAAAAAGAAAAGAGAATATGAAGCAAACATATGTTTACTATATATAGTATTATAGTACTAATATACATACACACGTATTGCATAACATCCATCACATTCAATAACATATCCATAAATACCTATCATATGTATTGATTGAATCTGATGGATATATATTAGGGATACATTCATTATTAAACATCTACACAACTATAAAGATCAAAATGATTACCCAATTAATTACAAAAAGTTTGGCTGCCAGCACATCGGCTACTAGGAATGAGGTTAGTTTGGTTCAGTCTAAAGGGAGCAGGCTACTCTCTATTTGAGTCTCAGCTTTGGCAAGTTTTCTATAGTGGACTGGCGCATGACAGAGCAGTGCAAGGTGTAAATCAAGGCTTGTTTTTGGAATTATGGAGTATCCTTGAGGAACATGGGTTGTCTGGGTGGAATCATGTAAAATAACAATGATGGACATGGGGTGAGTAGTATACCTCAGCAGCTCTATGTTGTCTTGTCTAGTCTCAGGCAGCAAAATGCATAGGAATGTTTGCTAACAAAAGCTGCAAGGGACGAATAAGGATGTCTTCCTTTTCATACACCAGAGCAGGCCACTGGTATGCAAGTTTGTCTTCATATTTTATTAACCCATTCACTGGTGCTATGAAAAAAAGGCCACAAAAAAAGGAAAGTTCTTTGGAAAACCAATAAAATGTTTATGAAACAGTTCAAAGGGATGTGTAAATGTATATCATATATTGGGAGTGTTCCTTATATAACTCATTAGTACAAATATGTTTCGGAGGAATAGTGCAGTGTTTACAGTTTGCAGTTATACCCGGATATTGTACCTTGCCATGAACATTGAAGCTGCCACTGCGGGGTGCACTGACATTCTGGAATGACTTTTCATATTGAGGAGCAGCTGTCCATGGAGAATGTGGAGCTGGAGTGGCAATCATCATAAAGAAGGGCTCATAATTTACTTTGTATTTGAAGAAATCCAAGGACATATTGGCCTGTTAGTAAAGAAGTACAGGATATGTGAGAATCATATGGATCATGAACATACAAATAGAGGATGTCTATTTTTTTGTGTAAAAATCAAACGTACAAATAAAACTGTTTTTTGTAATGTGTGTATAAGTATGGCTTTTAAACAGAATCTTGCTATATAAAAACTTTTTGGTTTCTAATTTCTATAAATATGTGCACAAGAACATAGAGGCTTGATGGAAGCAACTACAGAATGTCACAATAAACCAATCTAGGAACATGCAAGAATTTGAAACAAAGGTGTATATAAAATTGGAGAAACAACAAAAAATTACCTGATTTAAATACTTTCCAGCAAAGAATGTCTGGTATCCGATATTATGAAGGAGAGCTGGAAAGGTGTATGGCTCCTGAGTCTTTTGCCAGGCTTTGCTGCTGCAGTTTCCCTCTATTGTGTTATTGATAACATGGTGGTTATGTGGGTATCTTCCAGAAAGAATGCTGGCCCTGCTTGGGCAGCACAGAGCACTGGCAACATACTGCGGACAAGAAGAAAAGGTAATGGTTTTATAAACTAAATCAGCATATTTAAATATTTATATATAATAGTCTATCAGAACTCTAACTCTATAAGGAGTAATAAAGCTATTGGATAACTCCATACAATAGCTTTATTACTCCTTAGTGCTAACAAAATAACCAATAGCAGCCAATCAGAACAGTACAAGAATAATTCAAACTTTGTATGGATTACTGCACTTAAAATAAGATATTATATTTATTTAAATTAGTTGTGTATAGATATATTATTTCATATGCACTCAGCTAGTATTTGAGATCAGTATTGGATGCCTAATATTCCATGCAAGACATCATCTGTGCATCACAGCTATGCTACATCAAACATCTTGCAAAGACAATAAAAACAAAAAAGATGTAGCAATCAAGATTAAAGTTATGCTAAGGATGATGATATGCAAAGATGTACTTAAATCGGTTCTCTAGCAGCAGGATGTATTGGTGAGGATATGCAGGATATGGTTACACGTGCACCCTGACGTCTTAGATATCTTGTGGATATAGATGGACACTGTAACCTCTGTAGGATCAAGGCAGCAGTCAATATTGTAATGATACTAAGGATGTTGATGAGGTCTGAATTTATGAATTAAAACTGAATGTATGCTAAAATAATAGCAAAATACAAGAAACTTTTTAACTGATGTGTGCACTGCTTGGGATATTTATCTGCTGAAACTGACCCACGGATAAGCTTTTTTAGGTGCTTTTAAATCACAGTTTAATACTGAGGAAAACTATTTCCAACTGCAAGCTGTTGCCAGGAGCTTGTTGTACTCCAATAAAGACAAAAAAAGCTGTCGTGTGTATTTTTAACAGTAGCCTAAGTTGTTTTGTAACTTGTGTGTCATCCCTCACTAAATATTGCATGCGGTTAATGAGGCAAAACCTGAAAAACAGCTTACGCCTCCACCATCTGGAAAGTGTCTGCACCTTGCACATCATTCCCAGTTTTTTTCCCCACACTATCACACTAATAAGTTAGTGTTAAACAGAACACATGCTTTGTGTGTGTATTTATGATATGGTGAATGCACTGTGGCTTTTGTTCCAAACTAGGATTCATAAGCAAGTGTTTAAGCATAGGGTGCTTAAAAACTATGAAAAAAAACTACATGCAAAAATGATGAGCCAAACTAATGCATGGGGAAAGCTGTAAAACTAACTAGCAAGCACTATATTAAAACACTTTTTCTCCTGTGATTACACTAAGGCAGGGGATCCTCAGGACTAGTCTTCAGAGGACCATATGGAACTGGACTTAAGGACCTCTGCAGTAAGCAATACAATACAAGCTTTTTACTTCCACACTCTAAACTACAGAGAATAAGTACACTACTGTTTTATACCATGGCCACCCACACCGCCCCACCTCTGTTGCAACATACAAAATCCAAACACTCTCTAACATGTCAGAGAGCTTTTCAATTAATTTGAACTCAAATGAAGAACTTACTGCATTGGTAAAAGTAACACCTTGATCTCCAATTAGTTCTTTAGTCTTTTTCAAGGGAGTCTACAAAAGAAAAGAAAAAAGTACATAATTGAGCAATAAACAATAAATGTTTAGCTATCATAAAATAAAACATTTATCCATATAGTAAATATTGCACTATTGGAAGTTTTCCATTTATATCAATGCACATAATATTAGCATGCCTAAGCCTAAAAATAGATGCTACCTGATCAGCTCATTTTTCAATGCTAGCTGGTATTGATAATATGCATTTTAGGTTCCTTTTGTGTCACATACAAAAATCCTGAATTATTAATATGTCAGTAAAAAAGAAAACCTCCACAAAACAGACTCCGACCTGCTTTATAAGGAGGGCTGTGGGGTCATTTTTGCCAACTCCCAATACACAATAATTTCTTCGGACTCCGGAGCCAAGTAGGAAGACTGGGACATGTAGATATTTTTTTATTGTATTGCTTTGATGCTTAGATCAAGAACAAGTATGCACATAAGGATGTTCTTAAAAGCTAGGTTAGTGACTTCTGAGGGTGGATTACTTATAATGAGTAATAGTAAGGCTGACATACTTTATTCAAACATTTGCTGTGGTGAGTTAGGCATGTTAACACTGATCATAGGGTTGCTGTGTAGTTCCACTTCATCATGCCAGAGAACTGCTGCCTCTGGTTAGACATTACATGGAGCGTCTCCCAGCCCCATACAGAATGAATGGGGGCGGCAGCGAGTGGTACTAGTACTGCTCACTGCTGCCAGTCATTAAACGTGTAGATGTTGCGATGCGAGTGACCGAGCTAGTGCTGCCCTCATATTTGAAGGTCAGGCACCATACCTAAATCCCCTATGGCTTAAAGACAAACATTTCTATTAACCAGTTACTTTAATTGATTTATAAACATTGTTAACATGGCTTTGCAAACACTGGCTTAATGATTTTTAGCTTTGCTCATAAAACTGCATTCATGAATAAATCTAAAACTTTAGCACGGCTACTAGTGACATTTGTTAAAAAAAATTGTAAGCATTCTGCATGGGTCATTATACATGGGTCTAGTACTTTCAGAGGTAGTTATATCTACAAAAAATAAACTCATCCAAACACTATGGAATGTGTCAAGGGAGATGCTGATTGCCCATAACATGATGGGAGGTGTGAAATGCATAAAACCACTCTGTTCTATGTATATACTCCAATCCCATGTTGCTATTAGGTTTGGGACGGAGGTTAATGTTTCATGTTACACAACAGCAGGTGTAAATTGTTTTAGTAAAGACATTAAAACTGCATTATAGGAGGGCGAGAAAGGTTTTTCTCACATACCACAGATATGCCCCTACAACCCGGGGGTCTGGCCTGCACTAAAATTATTTTTAGTTCATGAGAAAATAACAAATGTCTACTAGATCTGGCCCGCTGGTAGACAGTGCATGCACCGCTAATACTACAAGTCTCACAATGCTCTGCTGGCGCCTCAATCAGGACCCACAAGCGCCCCTCCTCTGTTGACCTTCCTCAATTGTAGATATTTTTTCAATAAATATCAAGGTTGGCCCACAACTTTGTGTAAATTTTTCATTTTGGCCCCCTGTGTATTTGAGTTTGACACCCCTGCTCTACAGCATGTTTGAAATGAAGTGTTGACCTGAAGCAAGGAGTGCAACTTTAAGAAATACTCTGATCTCTGACACCAATACATGCCTAGAAAAAAAAAAAGAAAAAATAGAAAGAGGAACATCTTGTTCCTGTTTACTGTTGCTACTTCCCTTTTTGCTGGAGAATAAAGCAGAGTATATAAATTACATAAAAGCACTCAATTAAGGTCTTTTTACTCACAGAACAACTCCAGGCTAAAATAAATGAATCCAGCATTGAATAAGGCAAATAAATAAAAATGTAGCTAACTTTCCTGAAAACTCTGCACATATTCAAAGAATGATGACTTCCCACGCCTTTTAGTTTTCTGCTAAAAGAATGAAGTCCCAAAATTTGTCACATTTAAAATTAATTGTGACAATGTATAGAACCAAAATTAGAAAAAAAGTTGTATCTGTTCAAATATTTATGGACCTAACTGTATTTAATGCACATTTTAAACAATTAGTTAGTTCACCAGGGAGAAGTGGATAAACTTTTGGGTGAAAGTAAAAAGCAGGTAGGATACACAAACTTGTTTGCGTAATTAGTTATTTCCCCAGCTATTAAAACTACAAATATTAAATGCTTGTAGAAGGTAGCTTTATTTCAAATGGCACCAACTGTATGTTTTGGTACATGGTATCAAATATAATGTTAGGAATAGATTTTGTGCACTGATGTACATTAAGTAAAAAGGCTGCTATTGCAGCTTGGACCAACAGAGGCAATCATAGGAGTTTAGTGCATGGTGTGAATGGAACTTCATACTTTTTAAAAGACTGCCTCATACTTCCTTTTTTTTTTTTTTTTTTTTTTTTTTTTTAATGAAAGGAAACTGAAACACAACTGTTAAGAAACTTCACAAGGTACGCTCCTATTTTTAGCAATGAAATATAAATGCTCACAATTCTGCATAGTTATCTAGCCAGGCTGTGACAAACAATCTTGAATGATCATTTATACACCGATAATGTAATTAGTATAAAAAGAAAATATAAGGAAAGCTTTCAATATTCCTCTTGATTTTACTAAACATAAAATTAATTGGATAATGATAAATTGACATGTACCCTTAGGAACAACCTGAATAAGTTTTTTTATGACATGGGATCCGTGGATTGAATTTTTCAATGTGTAATCTCTAGGAGTGGAGCCCCCTCCATACTCTTCCTCACCCAGTTGGTTACCCCAAATAACTTGCCCCTTCCCCCCCCTTTTTTTTTTTAATGCTCAAATGTTTTTTTTCTTTATTTCCCTTATGTTTAATTGCCCACTCCTGGTTACTTGAGATGATTCTGATATAGAGTAAGGGGACTTGAAAGATTTGAAGAATGGTTGTTATAATAATTCTTGATTAAACCTTTTGTATAGATAACAATGAATAGTTAATAGTTCCTGAGTTTTATATGAATATGGAAATCTAGGCTAGTTTGGACAGTTAAGAAATTATTATTTTTGATGACCCCCTTATACTATGTCTCCATTCCCTTCTTTTTGTTTGTTTTACTAATGTTTGTAATTTATATTTGGAAAACGAATAAACTTTTTTGAAAAATAAAAAAAATAAAAATAAAATAAATATAGTTAAATAGAGTTACCCTTAAATTTACCAGTGTAGCAAGGATTGTGAAATGTTTCTGATGAGTTGACCAATATTTATAGGTTACATAAGCGTTAAGTGAAGTTTAATGTACACATTAATCGTTAAACGTTCTTCAAAAGTCAAATGCAAAAAAAAAAAAGTGCTGGGCTGTTCAAAGGTTCTGCACCCTTTGTTTTTAAAGTCTGGAGACTTAATGTGCTGAATAAGTAGCATTAGCAATCCAACACTTTACTGCTGCCTTACAGATATAAAAAAACAGATTAACTAAATCCTGACCAAAGCCAAGGGTTTATACTCTATTGCTAAAAGTTAAAAATATATTTACCAAGACTTAAAGCTGCGTAAACACTTTCAATAATTATCGAACGACGAAGGACCAAAATCGTTCACAAAAAAGGTGATCAACGACGCCAACGAACGAGGATTGTCGTTGGAAATGAATGGCCGTCACGGCGGATCCGATTGGCCAATGGTCGTTCACAATTGTGTGTACGGTCGTTCAGTGATTGTGCATGTTTCTGCAATACACTTTATCCTTTACATGTCACTCCCTGCATCGTTTGAACGATTGTATCTAGCGTGTGTACACTATTGGTGGATTATATTTGAACAATCGTATCGTTACAACATCTTGTCTGTCCATTACACTGTATGACTGATGAGCTCACATCTGTTTGTAGGAACTTACACAGGTCTAATGACAGCCTGGCTTCCCTCCTACGTTCTCACCCCAGGAGAGTATCACATGCACACCTTATACCTACCAAGCACCCGGCCTTTCCTGAGGGTTCAGATAGAACATGTAGTGTAACACAGATAAATACCTGAGTCTGGGACTGTCATCTCTATATAATTCAAAGATTTTTAACTGGAAATCCTGCCAGTAACAAACTTAGCAAGCCAACAACACTAACCCATTGGCACCCAACAGTTTGAGCTCCTTTAGAGAGGTAAAGGCGGTATGTGATTGGACAAAATGAAAGCGCACATCAGTTTAAAGCGTACCTAAACTCAGAATTTTCACTTTACATAAAAGGGTAGCCAACCCTGTTAAAGTAAAAGTTCTGTTTTTTTTTTTTTTTGTTTTTTAAAGGGGTGCAGCACCAGCCCTAAAGGTCAGGAATGAATGGGAGAGCAAAGCCATGCGCAGAAGGAGCCTTTTTGCGCAAAATGAAAAAATTTGCTGATCCCATGCATGCACAGTTAGATCGGTAAATTTTTTTTTTCATCCTACGTCACCCAATCTTGTGCCTGGGTCGGGTGATGTGGGTTGAAGAACAGGAAGAAGAAGAAGAAGACATGATGGCGGTGCCCGGAGTTCCCAGATGACGCAGGAC
>NW_027317878.1:0-8584 GCF_032062135.1 Pyxicephalus adspersus | reverse complement strand
ATTTCTGTAAGGTAGCAGTGGCCAGGGGCCCCATCAGATGCCCAGCTGGCTGTCCTGTGTCACACCAAAAGGCTTATTTTTTCCATTCCTCCTGTAGGCCAGTCCAACCTTAGTTGAAGGGCAGAATTTACTGAAGGAAAGATTAAAGTCAGCTTTCCAAATTCTATAAACATTTCACAAATTTGTTGGCTGTGCACAACAAACAAAGCAAATCAGATCTGGAAACATAACCGAAGTGCTGCGGCAGGGACGGAGGGCCTTTTAGGGAACGTTGTGCTCATGGCGCTCTTTAAGTCAAATGCACCTGCAAACTCCATTTTAAGGATGGCAATTTTGAGCAATCTCAAAACTTCCATTTAAATCCGTGTTCTGTCTCCTTCCCCACTGTGGCATAACTACCTGCCGACGGGGTACAAGGCCGTTTTAAATATAGCCGTGTAACCACCTGCATGAACCAAACATTAGCACAAGGAATTCAGGCTCATTTCGTCTCCCTGCGCAGAGCTCAACAATTCCTCCGTCAGGTCCCAGGCCATAACGTTCACAGCTACTCCTACACCTGAACACTTTTTACGAGCGCACTCGTAGCCCCGTTCCAATTTTATGTATATTGCTGCAATTACATCGTGAAGTTTTGAATATTCTCTAAAATTTTATTCTCGCCTGTATCCCGCTAGGAAAAATCTCTTCGATGTTGACCTACGTCCTGCCCAACAAGTCCAGTAGAAGCCTCCTGATGCCCAGTGCCACCCACAGCTAGATGGGTACATTCAGTAATAATTAGCTATCACACCATATTTCATAAATACTTCCCAGCTTATGGCTTCATTCGGAGAAGAAAAATGCGTTTCTCAAACATGGGGGAACCCTTAAAATACTTTCAGGTTTTTGGGAACGCCTTCTATAGTTATTATATCCACATCTCATAGTGTATCAGCATGGTGGTCAGTAAGATGAATGCCTCTTACAATTGGGAAGAATGTCACCCTTACAGATAGCCAAAAAGATCATTGGTGTCACTTGGTCTGACCTGAGAGACACAAATTGTTCATTGCTCAAGGAACCCCCAGCAACCTCTAGAGGAACCCTGGTTGAAAAACACTAACCTAGAAGTTGAAGAACACGAGCAGGCCATACCAGGCCCCTCTATAGAAAAAGTTACTGTCAGTTGTAACATGAAAGGGTCCATTGAGAGAAAACTATACATGAACGGTAAAATGGAGCACGGATCGGGAATGTGGCACTGAGCACTTCTATTTACATACTGTAGCTCCGCTCTAATGTAGTGCAGGCGTGACATAGCTGCTGGCTACATGGGAACAGCGCTGTAATCAGCATACGCTGGGAAGTCCGATGCAATGTGCATACTTAATGATTCAGCTGCATACAATTGCATTTTTTATATTCTTTTTATTTTATCATGTTATTAGCATTCAAGTGTATTATATATATTTATATATTTCAAATGCTATAATATATGCAAATTCAACATTGTGCATGCATGCAGAAGGGAACGTAGGGAAGCTCAAAGTGTGCTACTGCACAAGGGACCTGGACCTTTCTCAGCCAGCAGGGACCCAGTGTCGCGCCAATGCTTAGCCCAGCTCATTGGGCCTGATTTATTAAAGCTCTCCAAGGCTGGGGAGGATACACTTTATTCAGTGAATCTGGGATATCCGGCAAACCTGGAATTGAGTCAGAGGAGTGACCAGAAACTCTGTGCAAGGAGAGGTAATGCTGTAAAGCTCTGCTTCTTCCCGCACTGTGAAATGCAATGTGTTGTGATGGAGAACCATATTGAAGGCACAGTGAGGAATGGTTTGGAGTAAGGGAGCCTTTGTGTCTCAAGGCTATGGAAGAGATTGGAGTGACTGGTACTGGATGGCGGGGCAAGGGTCCGGAAGGGGATCAATATCAGTTCTGCACAGGTGCCCATTGTTGGCTACCTTCACTATTCCATGCATGCAAATCCTCATCACATCTCACATTATCTATATTTAATGTTATCAATATGCAATATGCAAGGTGCGGTAATGGTTACATCACGTTCCTTAAGAAAACGGCACCTCACTAATCCTAAGTAAGAGGCATCGGGCCTGGCAAATTGTCCTTAATGCCTCTTCCTTGGCATTAGTAAGGTGCCGTTTTCTCAAGGGACGTGATGTAACCATTCCCGCACCTTACCTTGTTCTCTTTGCCAGGAACTGAATGTGTCATTGGATAGCAGCCTGCCAATATATAAAAGAACAATCTGTCGGAAGTTGCTTTATTTTTAGCAAAATGATAGCCCTGTTGGGGCTGCCACATCCATGAAAATTGATCGCCATGTTTATGAATGATTGCCAATTCTGCCTATTTTATTTATACGGCTTCATTCATAAAGTGGGATCAGTTCATCACAGATTGCCAGATTGCATTCACCATATTGATAGGGGTGAACATCATAGGCCACATTGGGGATCACTGATGAATATTTTATATTTAAGTCCTTTTTGAAAGCCTCATCTTGGATACAGTAAGAGGGCAAACGCTTTTAAACAAAGAGACCAGCTTCTTCATACAAAAAAAATACATCTCTCTCTTTTATAAATGTAACATTATCAAAGTAGCAAATAAAATACAAAACAAAGATATGACTTCATAGGTGTGCATGGCCACATTGCAAATTCATCCTTCCAAAAAGCCATTTTTTCTCCTGTAATTTCCTTTCTATACAATGTATAAGGAATAATATCAGGAAGAACTGAATTTTTTTTTTTACATTTTCCCCAAAGATTCATGCGGTCTATTTGGCTCTTGTATTATCTGTACAATGATGCTGCTTTATTATCTTTCCTCTCTCTTGGCGCTGCGGAGACTTACACCAGTGCAGGAGAACATGAGAAGATCTTTTTTTTTCTTTCCTAGAGATTTCTCATTTAAATATTTCTCCACGAGTAATCTATCAGCATCCCCTTTACACAAACATCTTTTGCCCCAAGGACCGAGTGCTTAATGTGCCAAAACTCCATACAATAAATATTGGAAGACGTTGTATCCAACGTGACACGGGAAAATGCCGTACATGCAGCGTTTTACATATTTTACTCTGGAAAACACGTTACGTTGTGTAACCCTTACTTAGGAAAATCTCCCAAGGATTCATTCTGCTGTTGGGTTTCTTTGTTTTATAAATTGTTTGTTTGCAATGGTTTAAACGTCGATGGTTAGGATATTAATGCTTTCCTCCACCATGGCTTGTACAGCTGATTGAGACTCCTCCAAGCTTCTCAGTGTGCACTCAATATTCTTTAAAGAATTAAACTTTGCCCTCTTATTTAGCTCACCATCATATTAGCATGGTGTCTTCCAGGTATTTTTACCAATGCCAAAGATCACAGAAATCCCCCTGGCAATGCCTTTTGCTTTTTTTTAATTTAGAAGACCAGGGCATCTTTGCTCGGGCATCATCCAAGGTCACCATTTTATTTCTGCCCCAGGATGTTGGCTGGAACAAATCATGGTGACTGTGGCTGTGTTTGTACTTATCCGGCACAAATCAGTCCCTTCTGCAGCCTTGACACTTGGAATGTCACATTCTGATCACTGGAGGAGAGTGGAGACTGGGAAAATGCTTCCGCCTGTCTGCAGCAGACTGGCAGCATTGTCCTAGCCTAGGCAAAGTTCTTGAAAAGGGCTCAAGGACAGCCTAAAATGTCCAAAAATGGTTCACCAAATGATCCACTTTAAAAATAAGTTTTCTGCAAGACTTTTGTATCCTGCAAGCTATTTGCCCTGGGCCCCATAATGCCTAAACTGCCCCTAAGTGCAAAGCTAAAACATGGATACTTCTAAATCAAACATCATTGTGTGCGATTTTTATAGTGTTCTTGCTAAAGATTGAAAAATCTCTTGTTAAAACTCCAAAACAGTGGCCGCGTCAGTCACAAATCCACCCCCCTCCCAATGCGAACACAGAATAAAAGTCACTTAGTAAAGTCTAATCCATATTTATATTCTAATACATTTCTTATATTCTGCTTTGCTGGAAGCTGTAAATTTTTCAATAAATTAAACGCTTGCTGCCGAACTAAACTTTTTTTCTGTGCGTGTCTTGGGTGGCAGGATTCGCCATATTTTGTGGCACGAGACAAACAAATACATTTTAAGAAGTCAGAAACCGTGAAACGCCTTTCAAATAACTCTGCAATTTTCAGTGTTTTTTGCTCGAATGCCAATAACGCGACTCTAAACTCGAAATGGAAAGGCAGTTAGTAACAATTTTTTGTGTAATTCAAATTCCAGTTGTTTAAAAAATGAAAAAAGTGCTCTGAGATGCCTAAAATATGGTTACTGTGATCACCGAGGCAAATCGCTCATCTTCAGCTTTCAAATAATCTGCTGAAAGGAAGTGCCGCAGCAATAAAGAAATCTTTAGGAAAATGTAATAGTTTATTGGTCACTGGTGCCAGATTTGCAGTCCAGGGCCCACATAAGTCCTTTATGATTAAAACTCATCAAATAGACCAGATAGGAGTGATGGGTAGATGGTCACTACAGATCCTTCATTTATCTGGGCAAACCAATCCCAAAATGAGTTTCTATAAAGTTCCTTTGCACCCCCTACAAGTTCATACATAGATCTCAAATTCAGAAAGCCCCCACCACAGGGTTTACTCCGATAGGGTATATTACTTCCTTATAAGGGCAATGATGTCACAGAGGGGTGGAAATCCTCTCCCGATTATGCATCCCAGACCAGGTAGGAACCTAATTGGTTCCTGGAGGTCAGCATTGAGCTTTGCAAGACCTGTGCTCCTACATAGAGTGCAAGCTTCTTGGGTAAACTAATAAGGGCACCCATCTACCATTATATGACTCCTCAGGAATCATCACGCTGCAGGGGTGCTGGGACTAGACATCCACACGGGTTGTCTTTGAGGATGCTCAGCGTGTTAGCTTGTTCTTTATTTGCAATGCAAAATCTCTGAACATCGATGTAACATAAATGTAGAACACAATGGCCCTGATTTATGAAAGCTCTCCAAGGCTGGAGAGAATACTCCAGGTGGTGATCCAGCAAACCTGAAATGGATCTGGTCCAGGATTCAAAACAATTGCTAGCAAATAACAAATGATTTTTAAAAATCCATTCCATGTTTTCTGGATCACCCAGCTTCACTTCTGAAAGTATTCTCTCCAGCCTTGCAGAGCTTTCATAAATCAGGGCCAATGTGAGGATGAGATGGATGTGCAGGGTCAAATAAAAATAAAAAATTAAAAAATAAAAATTAAAAAATAAAAAGGTTTTTTAACCCAGCAAAAAGTTTCAGGAAATTACTTTGTAGAACGGTGATATATCCTTTATTCTCTGATATACAGAGAAAGCATTTTATGCTGATTAATGATGACTGATTTGCTCGTTTTTGAAGCCTTCGTGGTAAAGATTACCTTACTAGAAAAATCAAACCTCTGAGTAAACCGAACGCGTATTTCCATTATAATCAGCAACGCAACGCTGACCTTTGACCCCACCCATCCAAGTATGTCGACCGGGTGTTCCAACATTGGTAATCAAGGCTTCAGGTTCAATCAGCTCGGTGGTGCTTGACTGGCACTCCAAGCGTACAATGCGGAAACCAATCCAGGATGGTCGTAGGCTGGGAGATGAATGTGTGTGGCACAATGCATTCCCATGCAGGTTCCCTGCCCTGTTCACCTGCTGTGCCCAAAATAAGGGGTGCCCACCCTCCAGATTGGGTTTTTACATTTTTTTTCCTAGACTGGGAGGATGCTGTGTTGCCACCATTGTATTCCAGCTCGGTGCATTAAGTGGCATCAATGATGCTCAGAATGCGATGCCGTGCGTGTCCTTCTGCATTGTACACAGCAAAATCCAATCTCGGCAGATTCCGGCTCCTGATTATGCAGCGATCGGTCTCTATTAACATGGAGTGATTGAAGAACGCCACTCAGTATTCATGAATTATTAAGATGCCATCAGCCGGTCTCTTCCCGGGAATATAGGTTCAGAGCGTGGACATACATACCCCGAGCACCCCGGAGACATGAAAAGATCGACATGACTGAAATACAAAGCTGCCTGGAGAGCTACACGCACTTTGTTCTTTTATGTTAGCAATACAGCTCCAGGCATTTGAAGGAGCATTAAAAAATAAGCACAGGCTGCAGTATTCACTTTTTATCCAGAGATGTCCCTTGCAGTGTGTTCGCTGCTGCTCTCCATCCAAGTATCGCGCTGAATTCAATTGTATGAATGGTGTAAGGGTGAATAAAAGGGTCCAATTTCTGCCTAAAATAAAAGGAAAAGTTTAGTTTTATGCATGTAACGGTCTACCAACCACTGCTGTAGCACGCCGATCATCCTGGTAGATCTCTCCAGGGATAGCGGGAGAATGCCAAGAGGTTATATGTGCTGGATGGGACTTCTAACCTACCTCAAAACCTAAAACTATGGATGAAAGTAGAGATTCCCCCAAAATGTTGCCAAAATTGGCCTCCAGCTGTTTTTAGCACAACCTTAAGGAGCCATTTGAAGCCTATTAAACCCTTTTTCAAAATTTTTCCAGTTTATGCTCTTTTAAAAGTTTGGAAAGTAGGAACAAGCCCAATAGGATGAGGAAGATGATCCCAGAGAGGCGGGGCAGCTTTAGAAAAAAGTTGGGGCCCTGTGTGTGACGAAATTATGAGTGAGGAAGACATTAGTAGGTCTTGGGAGGAGTGAAGAGAGCGGAGGGAGTATTAGGTAGGTAGGTGGGGGAGGGGCTGTGGAGGGATTTTTGTATCAGGTAGGTAGGTGGGGGAGGAGCTGTGGAGCGCTGCTGCTCTCCATCCAAGTATCGCGCTGAATTCAATTGTATGAATGGTGTAAGGGTGAATAAAAGGGTCCAATTTCTGCCTAAAATAAAAGGGAAAGTTTAGTTGCATGCATGTAACAGTCTACCAACCACTGCTGTAGCACGCCGATCATCCTGGTAGATCTCTCCAGGGATAGCGGGAGAATTCCAAGAGGTTATATGTGCTGGATGGGACTTCTAACTCACCTCAAAACCTAAAACTATGGATGAAATTAGAGATTCCCCCAAAATGTTGCCAAAATTGGCCTCCAGCTTGCTATTCAGGCCACTCATCCAAAATATTTTGTTTTTAGCACAACCTTAAGGAGCCATTTGAAGCCGATTAAACCCTTTTTCAAAATTTTTCCAGGGTTTTGGTATTTTAAAATTTTGGAAAGTAGGAACAAGCCCAATAGGATGAGGAAGACAATTCCAGAGAGTTGGGGCAGCTTTAGAAAAGTCTTGGGGCCCAGCATGTGACGAAATTATGAGTGAGGAGGTCATTAGTAGGTCTTGGGAGGAGTGAAGAGAGCGGCCAAGGGAGTATTCGGTAGGTAGGTGGGGGAGGGGCTGTCGAGGGATTTATGTATCAGGTAGGTAGGTGGGGGAGGAGCTGTGGAGGGATTTGTGTTTATTTGCACCCTTGGCTGAAGGATTTGTCAATAGGACCCCATTACCCCCCATATCTTATCAACTGATACATAATACTACATGACGTTGATTTAATTGACCACGACAGGCCTTAACTAACTATGGAGGGGGTCTTTGGTTTTCATATGTTTGAAGTACCTGGTATCTAAAGCCTATTCTCCATACCATTCAATTTGAAACATTTTCCAAATCCCAAATTGCTAAAAAATTGGGTTGGGTGGACAGGACAACTTCTTCAATCTGCAAACTTTTCTGGAATGGCTGTTTCTACTGCAACCCTAGGAAGCAGCCCCTGCAACTCCTCCTTAGCTAACCACATTCACACAAGTTTGGAATGCTCCAAATTCTCTCACAAGCGTTTCCAGGCCTGATTTCTTTCCTTGATCAGATATTCACTCCATGAATATTCAGTTAAAGTCGGTTGGCACTTGCTTAGTATTCAGTAAATGTTATTGCATAGGCAGCTTTAGGAGACACTCCAGTCTTCGCCATGCTGGTGCTTTTTGTGAGCTCAATCATAGTCTATGACTAAAGTACAGTGGAGGGTGAAATGGTTCACAGTTATGGCATGGGATATCTCCAGAAGCTGCAGATTTTTTAAAGTATATTGAATTCTATAGGATGCCATGTGACCTTGATTGAATCTACAAATGGAGGGAACATTGCTGGCACCCATAACTGAAAAGAAAGGAATGGGAACTTGGAGGGCTGACCTGTTGACCCTTTATATCCCATGGCACCCCCTTCCCTCCATGTAATGGAGAAAAGTAAGCTTGTTCTTTATTCAAAGAAATTGAGATTTTTTCTTCACTTTGTCCCATCTGTTACCTCGCCAGCATTTGTTTCCATGCATCAAGTTGTCATCATTATCAGCTTGTCCAATCAATGCTGATCTAAGTTTATCAAATCTTCTGCAAGTTTTTATATATCAGTGCCCCTAAAGATCAAAAAGGCGGTTGGAAAAAAAATCATCTGCTGCCTAAAACAGCATTCAGAGCATTTGCTTCCGGCGGTGACTTTTGTATACTATTCAGGACACGCAGATCGTGAACTTTTCATCCCACTGTTCATAAAATCCTTAAAAAAACACAAAAACC
>NW_027317877.1:1598-8586 GCF_032062135.1 Pyxicephalus adspersus | reverse complement strand
GCTCTCCAAGAAGCCACAACCAAGAAATTTATAATGGAGACTGGAGTGATAAAGGGGAGACCACAAGTGAAGCATTTGAGGTTGAAAATCCAATATGAAATCTATTACATAAAGAAATTATTTTGTGAAAGGGCTCCTAAGGCTAGATTACATTTCTTAAATCAATCTATGGCACATAATCAGTAAAACCGTATCATTTAAACATAAAAATCGTAAGCGCACCCTGCCGCAGCTGTATTCCATTAGATGTTGTAACTTAAAGCAAGGTTCTATGAAGCTGTAAAAAATTGACTTCATACTAAAATACATATTGCAGGAGCCTGTACATGAACACGACGAGGAAAAGTGGTAGCCACAACCTTATGCTCAAACACCTTCAATATTATGATTCCATCCAAAACATTTAGGTGAAGGAAGTTTTTCTGACATAGAATTACATTTAAGGACCAGACATTGAGGCTTTAATAAAAAGAGAATATTATGAAGTTTTATCCCTACCTATAAAAATAATCTATGATCAATCTCCTAGCTATGTCTTTATTTTATATATATTGATATGTATGTTTCAACCTGGATGGCATAAGGAGCATAAAGGATAATATGATATTCTGACTGTTGATATATACCAACACTGGGCCAGATTTATTAAAGCTCTCCAAGGCCAGAAAACATACAATTTTTTTAGTGAACCAAGGTGATCCAGCAAATCTGGAATGGATCAAGTCCATGGTTAAAAAAAATTCGTTAACAAATTGGAAATTACTTTGAAGAAAACCATTTCAGGTTTGCTGGCTCACCTAGGTTTATTGTTGCAAGTGTATCTTCTCTAGTCATAGAAATCTTTAATAAATCAAGCCCACTGTGTGAGGTTGATATATGTTGGTTGAGAATTTGCCTCTCCTAGACTAGTGGTTGACAACCTTTTTGGTCCCGCGGACCAATAAAATTCCTGGCTCCTGACTGCGCAAGCGTGGGGAGCTGGGTGTCAATCAAAGGGGGAGAAACCTCCCCCATAGCAAAGTAATAACAAGATAACCCAGCCCACTCTCCAATCACAGATCTGAGCTTGCAATGGGAGAGTGGTGGGGTTATGTCCAGGGACACAGCCCACCCACTTCCCCAAGCCTGGGGACCGTACAGGGGATGTGGTCCACGGCTCTGGCCGATGCGTCCCCCCAGCAGGGTCCTTCTCCTTACCCTGCTTGGGGGTGCACCAGCCAGAGCCACTGGTTGGCGACCGCTGTCCTAGACCAAATGAACACACCTTGCAAATTTACCATTATTAACATTGCATTGATCCAATAGAGTTGCAGAGTCAAATGAACCAATGCTATGCAATACAATGCTAATGATAGTACATTTGCAAAGTGTTCATTTGGTCTAAAGAATAAAAAGAATGCAAAACCTACTTTAAGCCAGTCAAATGCGGGTCAGAAGAAGGCCAACTGCTGGCCAAACTCTTCTCAAACTGATCCCATCATTACTTGCCAACTGATGTCCCTGCGAAGTGTGGGCTTTCTCTCTCTCCAGGGTTTGGTTTTGGTAATTAGCTGCTCAGACCCAAACACTACTATATCATGAGAGGAGGTCAAATGCTATCTCATAGCTAGAAACAAGTGATTCACTGGGGCTTAAACAAAGCAACCAAGTGTAAGACCTTTTTTTTTTTTAAAGGTTTTCTACATTTATTTCCCTTTCTTCTTTTCAGAACAGATTCCCTTTTCTAGAACAGATATGTAAGTTTCCAATAGTAATGGACTCCGACACACTTTCATCACTTACTTTTATGTTTTAAATTAAAACAGTCCGTATTGCCCTGAATCAACAATCAAATGTAGACTTCAATTTGAAAAGTTCCACAAAAAAAAAAACATAGTTTAAAAAAGTAGAAGAAAATCATTAAAAGCATACAGCTATTCATTTAAATTAGCTGGTATTGCACCAAACTTTACTAAAACTAGAACAAGCACCATTTGTTTGAAAGCATGGAACCACAGTGCTAGGTTGTGCAGTGAAGAGCATTGTGGTATGCTGAAATACAGGTGCATTGGAATTAATTATAATTCATCACAAGAATTTGTGTAATGCGATTTACTATGCATTGTGGTAATACACTTGGTAACAAAATAATGTGAATGTGGCTAAGATTTTGGAAAATGCAAGTAAGTTATTAGTATAATGGGCATAAAGTAGGGTTTTTCCTTGATGTCTGCTTAGCCCATCGGTAGCACAGACCTAATATGGATGAGGTTCATGACGAGCTCAAAATAAATTTACATCTGTAATAACTAAATTGTTTGCTAAATACCTAGCACTGGACCAGACCCACCTTTAAAATCCTCTATGTCTAGAAAGCCGAATTGCATTTATTGTAAAAACAAATCATTTCAATATCTATATAGACAAGAAATATATGATGTGCTCAGTGTTAGGAAATGCCAAAGTAGCTCCTGTTTCCAGCTGCCATTACAGATCAAATATCTAACACAGTGACAAAAACCACAGCAATCAACGTTTATTTGGGTTTACTGAAGGAACACCATCCAAAACATGCTGCATGCTACTACAAAGCCAGTATTTTAGTAAAAATGAATCTTTTCATCCATCTGTGCTCCATACACTTTGCATTTACAATATATACCAATTCTAGGCAACACATATACAATAAATATATGTAAATCATTTTAAAATCTAAACAAACTATTATAGTTTAACAGGTAGTTTAATCCAAGCAGTGCGTAGATGAATGCAGTACTACTCCAGTTCCCTCCAATGAGTTTTTCACAGGGTTTCTGCTAAAAATCAAAAGCAGCTGGGCCACTGGTATTGTTCTTTATAAGAACACCATGGAAAACAAAGCTTTGAAGACTCTTTTTCTAGTTTATGTAGAAGGTGCTTTTAATTTAATTTACAGTACTAGTGTTTCTTGTTGCACGGACTATGGATGTACTCAGTGAATTTATAGCATATAATGATGATGTTCTGGCCTCTGACCTACTATTTAAGAGAGCAATTACTGTGCAGGATTACTGCTGGTGCATTTACTTATCATGCAGTAATAATTATATGTCACATTCCCTAAAAGCAAGATACTTGGAAGGAGCATTGTGCAGACCACAACCGGGATATTTCTTGGGTCAGATTCAACATAAAAATGCTTGAGGTACAGCTTGACAGATGTTCCATTAGTGCTAATCGCATTGTGGTTCATTAAAAAGAAAATATAATAATCTGTTTATAAGTAGGGTTTATTTTGCCTTTAACAGGCAGAAAAACATATGGACCTGGTTTACAATGAGGAAAGTATGCACTCTCGGCATATTTATTTTATACAGTGCTTTGTTGTGGGAAGACATATTGGACTCTTCTGAGACAAACAGGTAAACCCATCATAGACAATGGCAATAGAAATGGTGTCAACATTGAAGGTTTTGCCACTTTAACCTAAAGCACCTTTAGTAATGCAATAGTAATTTTAGGATGCATGCTGTGGCTGAAAAGTTCCTTGTTTGTTGTATGTTGAGGCACTTTTCAATCTTGCAGTTGACCAGAACAGTATGCCAATGGCTCATTCAATTTGTGCACATGTTCACATGTAGTTGTGGTGGTTAGCGGTTCAGTTCTTGAAAGTGACAAGTCACTTAGCCATGTAGTTGCCTTTCCCCCTATGGTGGAAGAACTGCACCACAACCACAAGGGCAACAGAGCACAAACATGTTACCCTACAGTGCAGTTTGCTGCTCCTAGGTGAATAGCAGCTTGCCATATGGTTTTCTACTGTTGAATGTTGGTTTTCCATAGTTGGCTCTGTGGTTAGCACCTTTTCCTTTGCATTGCTAGGTCCCAGGTGTATATCTTGGCCTGGTTACTATCTGCAAGGAGTTTGTAGGTTCTCCCTATGTTTGCTCACACATCTCAAAAATATGCTGCTAAATTAATTGGCTTTCCCACAAAGAAAGGAAAAAAAAATTGTCCTTAGACTGTGTTAATGATTTATGACTATGGTAGGGACATTATATTGTGAGCCCCTTTAAGGGACAGTTAGTGGCATGACAATGCGTAATATGTTGGCGCTATATAAATACAAGATAATAATAATCCTAAAGGTTTTTCCCATGAATGAAAATACGTGAGCGGGTGAGCAGACCGTGAATGTACTTTTTTTTTTTTGTAGCTGTATAGTTATGGTTTTTATGGTTTTTATCAATCAAATGAACATCTGTTAAACATGGAAAATGTTCTTGTGGTGAAGCAGATGTCAATCAGCCAAGTTACAACTGATAAAATACTATATTGCATTCTCAGGATAGAACTAAGAAATATGAAAAAACGTTTCTGTAGCTTTACACTCTAGTGGAATTTTCTCAGGAATATATAGGGAACACAAACTAGCGATGAAGGTAGTGTGGCTAAAGTACCAATACAGCCAGTCCCAGGGATGGGAAGGCCTCACCAGTTCCCTGGAATCCTGGACAGAAGAATAAACATGAAAACTCTTTTCACCTAAATGAGATACAGGTATTTATAAAGTCTTCACAGGTGACCTGACAATTTCTCTATGTTTGAGGTATTGGGTCTGCACACCTGCTGTCGTCATTGTAACAGGCTACAACTATCATAATAATATTTTCATATTATTGAGAATGCAATAAAATATAATAATTGGGAACCAAACGTTACCAAGTTGACAAAAACTAGTTTGTAAATTATGACAAGGAGCTGGTGCATGTTGGGAGTCTCCAAGACACATATAGCTTCTGAATTGCTATCCAAGAAGATGACAATGCATGATTGTCTCGGGTAAAAATCTAGCATTTGTACAGTTATACCTGATGTTATTAGTAGGGATTCATCCTGCTAGTTCAGTAAGCTATTAAGAGGAATGATCACTGCTATTTGCAAATGAGGAGGATGCTGCGAGACACCACCAGCTTGTCCTTCCCTCTCCAAAAAATGTCAGTGGAAATGTTAGTCCAACTCTCACAGAGAACAATTACTATCGATCATCTACAGTGGCTGTAATTGAACATCTGTACAGTACTCAAGATTTCAGAGGCTGATTAATTATATGATTGATTATTTAAATATGTCTTTATTTTATGTGGTTTTCTCTTTTACCATTGAATTTTAAAAACTTTTTTTTACAGATGAAAGTACCATGTTAGTGAATAATTTGCAACAATAAAAAAAACATAGGTAGGGTAGATAACACCATGTACACATAAATGATATGATCCCTGCATCCAGTTCCATTCTAGGCACCTTTCAGATGCTAGATATATGCAACTCCAAAAACACTTAGAGGTCCTCTTTGGTTTTAATTTTTGTTTTTAGAAGTGCAGTGGGTGTTGAAACTTAAGAGGTGAAGCTACTTTACACATTGAGAAACATAGATGGATGCTAGTCATGTAATTGTCATAGTAGTACTGATAGAGTAATCTCATGGTTTGTTTATAAACAAAGCCATGCCAAACATGGAATGTTATTGCTATTAAACACAGCTATGCTACATGGCAAGCCAAAAAGACAGTTTCCACAAAACATTAACTATGTATAGAAATATGATGGCTGGCTGAGTTGTTAAGATGCACAGAGAATGAAGATAACAGTAAACAAGTACTGATTGATCAGAATGCTCCTTTAAGGAAGCATAACAATTTGCTCTCCAATAATTTTCTTTCTATACAGAAGTGAAGTTTGTGAGTAGCAGAACCATAGGCAGTGCTCTAACTTAATCCCTGCCTCTTATTTTTGGAAACAACAATGGAAGTTGAACACACAGCTGTCTCTAATTCTTTCTTATATACCAGTGTATGGTTCTGGAGACACACCCATTCTATCACCATTATTATCACACAGCTGTATTTTTTTAATGATCCACATAAAATGCCAAAGTTTTGTACTCTGCAAGTTTATGAAATTAATTATTTCATGCTGTAAACAGATAAAAAACATTGACATATTACATAAAATCATGCTGCATGCAAATTAGAACCCCTGATTTAAACCTTTCCATGTAGAAAAACAGAGAAAGGGACCACGGGAGTTCAGGAGCCCTGGGCACAGTATTCCGGGTATATCTTGAACACAAGGCGCAAAGTGGTTGTACACTCGATAACTAAAAAAATAGACATACAATTCTATTCTTTCCGTGATAGTAAATGCATGAATGTGGCGGAACAGGTAAGCTGAACAGCCTACATATTCCCTTTTGACGAGACCTTCACCCACCTAATTTTTCTTTTTTCAACTGTAAAGAACATCTGAGGCTTTCATTTGAAACAATATTTGAATCTCGTTTTGGTTTTGATTATAGGTATACAAGTAAACACACACACATGCACACTGTAATTTTATCAAACAATTACAGTATCAAACATATGCTGAAACTATATATTTCTGAATAAAGTCTTGCTATGCTATAGGTCACTTTAATGTATTAATCACATAAACTATTCTCATTTGTTTCCAAGAGGGTTGGAAGCTTTGGGTGCAGCTAGCAGCCCTGCAGTGTCTGATGGTAGCTATAAAGGAAGTAAAAAGCAAAATGTTTATTATTATATCCAGGACATGGGTCACCTTGCAGATGAACATTAATATAGGAACTATAGGAGGAAAATAATTAATTTTCTGTGTGATTTACTGTGTGCTTTTGCAAGAACAGACAGGCAGGTAATGTTTTAGTAAAGGGGTCTCCAAAGGAGTCTACATATTTTCCTTTAGTATAGGTGCTCTTAAATTCTGGGTTTTTGTCATTTGGTTTTGATAGCATGACAGTAATATTGACCTCAATAATTTGTATATCCACATCTATTTCACTGGGGTACTTACTATTGTTTATTTACTACAATTAATACTATTATTTCAAATGAAATACGTAAACTATTTTTTTAAATGTTATCAGCTGCTTTCCTTTTTCCAATGCAAAAAGATATTAGAAAACCGCTGTCATTGGGAATAAATAATATAGGAAACCATATAAATAAAT
>NW_027317877.1:0-1057 GCF_032062135.1 Pyxicephalus adspersus | reverse complement strand
TAAAACGCAAAGGTACTAAGTGGGCTTTCTGACTTGTTGCAATGTATCCTGAATGATATTGCCAATTCACTGATTTTATGTGATGCTTAGAGTCACTCTTCACTATATGCAGTAACTGATTGATTCCCCTGTTGGAGCAAATTGTACCAGGGTTTTTTTTTTGCCTTCCTCTGGATCAACTATGTCCAATTGATTTTATATCTGGGATATGGTAATTTCCCTAGTGGTTGAACTTGATGACCTATGCCTTTCTTCAAACCAACTTACTATATTAGCAGGCATGTGAAACAGACAGAGCTCTTATTTTGTGGACGGCCAAGCAGCTGGCAAGGGGCTGGGTCGCAGGAGCTGGGCAGGAACCAGTTTCTGATTCAGGTCTGAATACAGCCTAACACTTGTCTCACAGCAAAATTTACAAGGGCCAGGTATTATTAATAATAATAATAATAAACAGGTTTTATATAGCCCCAACATATTACCCAGCACTGTACATTAAATTATTAGGGGTTGCAAATGACAGACAGATACAGGAGGAGGAGAGGACCCTGTCCAGAAGAGTTTACAATCTCCATTTATATTACATTAAATTTCAGACAACTTCCTATATGCTGAAAATACCTTCAGAAAAATTTGTATTAGCAAACAATATTGCTTAACAGTACAGTACAACCCCTAAGGTTCCAGTGAGGTGGGAAGCAAGAGAAGCAATCATTAACAGTTTATCACAGTTCCTACTGTGGATAGAAATGTAATGATTTTCTGCAAAACTACAGTCAAACAGAGCTACAGTTCTTCTGCTCATGTTCTTAGCTGGTCTAGAAAAATAGATGGTAGCTAGTGCAGTAGAATTTTTGTAAAAAGAGAATATTTTTTGTTGAAGATACTAATACTAGTATTAATGGTTTAATTATTTTCCTATTATATATTTATTCTATTATTTTTTGTTTTATGATAATACTTATTTTAGAAAAAGTCAAAAATCAAGTTTCCCTTCCAATCCCCATATCAACCCTCCCACTCCAGTACTGGAGCACTTTATTTTGTACTGGTGACCAAA
>NW_027317876.1:0-8596 GCF_032062135.1 Pyxicephalus adspersus | reverse complement strand
TAGGCAAATGATGGAACAACACATAACCTGTACAGCCAGTAGAACACCAAACAGCCCAAGGAAAAGTAACAGGTGTAAGGCCCATGCTGTCCTGTTGGACATTGTTTTGGAACCCCATGCAGATATAACAAAAACTGTAATAATATGGCCCTGTATATTTTTAATGCAAGCAAAGTAAGTAGTTGAATTTGACTCAGAATCAGAATCTTACTCAGTATCAGAATCTGTTTGTCTCTACTCTACTTCAGAACCAAGACTGGAAGAAAGAGGGACAAGACAGGAATCCAGCCAGGTATACTACAATGCATATAGAGTGCAGAGCTACATGGAGATGAGCTGATCAGTCTGCTGCCTTTCCTTTAGCAGTTCAGTTACAGGCTGGGGACTGGACGAGACCTGTAAGTGTTACTAGCAGAGGAAAAACAGGTGTTCTGCACCTACTAGACAAAGGCTTTTCTGTGTTTTTTCTGCATGGGGTTCCAAAACAAGTTCCAACAGGACAGCATGGGCCTTAAACCTGTTACCTTGTAATATAAGAAGTATTAGTAAATCAGTAAATATCACAAATGGATAGACAGAATTACACATCCCTTGTCAGGTAAAGCGGCTCCAATGCACTAGATGAATTTAATTGTATGAAATTAGTCTTGGATTCAGCTTTAATTTTCAACACTCTGGATTGTTGCGGTTAAAGTGGAACTAAATCAAGTTAGTATGCAACCTGTTCTGTTGTTCTCTTCTTCGTTCCCATCGTTGGTCATCTTGATTGGCCTGCCTGGGATGACAGGCACGTGGGAATTCATTTAGTTCCGGCAGCTGCAGGGGAAGCCAGGATATGCCAGCAGGCAACTAACTGATTTTGACATTGAGGGGTCATTATCTTTCCCTTTCTGCTGTAAAGCCCTGTCTGAAGGCAAAATTTACTTTAAAAACTGTGACTTTAATGAAAAGTAAAGTAAATGTACAGAACTTTTAAAAAAATGTAGGTAACAAGCAGAGTTGACACATAGCAGACAAGGTGTAATTCTTTCTAGAAAATAGCTCAATTGTTGAGCTAAGAAATTAGGACCTGATTTCCCAGAAACACACCTCTTATTGATGTTGGCTACCCTAATACTGCTATTCTTTGTTAAATATCCTGCTGTTTTATCCATTATAGAGTTGAACTGATCTAAACCAACATGTTTCATAATCATTTGTGCAAATTAAACAGGAGTATAATGCACAAATGAACTTTAGGTAGACCTATTATACATAAAAAAAATATTTAATATAGGTGTATTTATGAACATTTTGCATTCTTTAGCCCAGACCATCGTTTGGGACCATCTTGATTATAAAAAAGAGGTATTTAAACTGTGTATTAGAATGTAATGGATTTACATAAGTTAGTTAGCTGTTGTTTTTTTTTTTTTAAACAAAACAATAAATTTTAAACTTACTTAAACTTTAAACTTACTGTTTTACATATAATCAGTTATACGGTACATATAAACAGTAGATGTTTGCAAAACTAAGTAATTAGCATTTCAAATTTAGTATAAAGGACAGAGGACAAAAAGTATAAAAGGAAGGACGAAATGGGAAAATGGGGGAGGATGAGAAAGTGAGGACTAAGGGTGGATTCCCCTCTAGGTTTAAGAACCATAATCAGGTAGAGAAGTAGAATGAGATGAAAAAGGTGTATTGTCAGTAGAAGTGTTCTCGCTATGTAGCACTGCCTGGGAAGTAAACCAAATCTGGTAGAACCAGATGAGAAGCTATCCGTTCTTCTATGCATTTGATAAAATTTACCCTGGTAAATCAGTGTTTCAAAGTTGGAGGGGAGGAGCATTTCCACATGGCTGGAATGCAAAAGAAAGTAATGTTTCTTTTAGATAGAGTTATTATAGGGGAGGGTATCTTGTGCACTATGGTACCTCCTGCAGACGGGCCTAGAAATCTTCCCCTGGGAATACTATTGCTACCTCCAGCTTTGCCACTGGATAGACCCGCTGGCAAAAGGAGATCGCAGCCCAATGACAATCATATCATTTGAACACATATGCATACATTCCCGTCTATCCCTCCTGGCTTTACCGTAGCTTATAGCACATCACACGCAGACCTTTCCTATTATAGTCAGGGTAAAATTGACAAAACATCTGGAAGGCAGTCGCACCATGCTTTATTAATGTGCAAGTGGTTGAGGCTGCCTACAAAGTATTGCTCCAATAGTATCTGACTCCTTTCCCTCTGACACACATGGACCCCCCCACCCTCTCCAGTCACTGCTTATGTAGAGATAGGCTACATACCTGGTGGTCTTGCCTACAAATACAGGGGTTCTGGACCTCTGTTTACTCATTACTCTCAGTCCTAAGAGACGCTGACCCCAGATTCCTAGAAAACATTTCTACACCTCCCTTAATTGCCTCAGCGAAAGCTCACCACCTTTATATTTCTGGCGGCCAAGCAGGTGCTTGCTAAGGCTTGGAGGTCCCCCCAAATTTACTTCTGGGAGGTGAAATCTGGACTAGACTACCCCTCCCCTACCCCCTCTCTTCCCATCTTCACATCTTCTATTACCCCCACTGTTCCTATGCATCCTGAGTAAACCCTGATGCATTGCAGCATCACTGCCTACCTCATGAACCGCATATCAGGGACTGTGCTTACCAACTGCAAAAGTAAAATTAGCCCTCAGTTTATTAGCCCCAAGTTAAAGAGAGGCAAACTTCTATTGGCTGTTGATTATCACTTATCACAATAAGCACTTTTCATTGAACAGATGTGGCTTCATTAATATTTTTTTCCAGTATATTTGTACTTTATTTTTATCAAATAGTCATTCTGCTAGTACCATACAGTATTTTGCAATGGGTTGCACATGTGATGCGCACAACTGGACATTGTATTCCAGTTACCTAAAAGTATATATTTATTTGAAGTATTCTGTTGTAGGTGTTTTGGCCTGAGGAAGGTAGTACAAGAACTAATTAGGAGGCAGACTAACTGAAAATGCTGCTAATGGATTTGCTAAGTTAATTGAATGCTGCAGTTAACAGCAGAAAACATTTCCTTTTCCATGGGGAAGGTTTTACCATGCAAGTGCTGCTAACCAAGATAGATGGATAGGAAAACTCAATAGGTCAAAATATTTGGACAGCAAACCTGAGGACAAGATGTCTCACCTTTACCTGTTCTCAGCAGATCAACTGGCTATGTATAGCCAGTTTTAGATTTACAGTATACAAGTATTTTTTTTTCACTATAGTCTTATTTTAAAAATATATATTGTAAATTAGCATGCAGGCTGCCAAAAACAGTTACTTACTGTTCTGATTTTCAAGTACTGAGTACAATGCCACCATTCCGGAGTGGATGTGATCAGCCACGTGACAATGTAGTAGCCATGTTCCTGGATTCTTTGCAGTCATTTGAACAGTTTGAAAAGTCCCAGGATACAAATCAAATACATCTGTCTGGTAAACATTACCCATCTGAAATCAAATAGTGAGAACAAAGTATTACCAGTAACAATATAGATAAACATGAAAAATATCCATGCTTTTGTCCTTAACCTGTAAACTTTTCTTTCTTTTCTTTCAATCTAATGTACAGTGCATACACATGAGTTAGTTCTCAATATGACTCAGAATTATATATGTATATTTTCATTTCACCCACTGTGCTTATTAAAAAAGTAGACAATCTCTCACTGGCCTTGGTTGGCTGCTGTCTGTTATTGGTGACACTTCAGAGCTGAAAATACATTTTCAATTAGCTTAGTAAAGAGACTTTATCCAATCATGTTCAAGCAAAACTAATTTTTTCTTTTGTATGTGCAGTTATTTTTGAAATTTACTAAGCTAAGGTAAACTTCCTTAACAACCATCAGTTCCTATAGTAAATCAACCACAATGCTTGTTTTCTATGTGGGCTTTTTAATACACAAGAATAGGCCAAAAAACTGCCATGCAACACTTTAACACAATTTAAGTACACATTATAATGTATACATATTAAATATTAATAATTTATTTAAAACGAATGGCACTGTAACCTTATTCCCAAAGGGTAGTTACGCCCAGTTTCATTCATCTAACAAAATTTAAATATTAAATTATTATTATTTTGCAATGCATAAGATAGTAAGGATAATATATCATGGTACAGATACCCCAACAAATGGTCCATTTCATAAAAAAGTACCTTGAATGTGTTTTTTTTTTTAGGTCAGAAATAATCTACTCTATCAGTAAAGAGGCTACACATATAATACAACATCACAATCATTTTATTAGAAAAAAATGAAAACAATGATGTATACCCAAGAATATACCATCAGAATAGCAGCTGTTAAAATGGTAAAAACATCTAAAAAAAATCGTCCCGCGTATAAATCTTTATATGTTGCGTGGTGCATTCATTAAAGTATACAGCAAAATTATTATATATGATTATCTATAATGAATGGCAACTGTTACAACATTTTGTGGCTCAGTGTCCACTTCTGCAGACAAAAATGACTGGCATGATTAAAATAGCATCACAAGGGTGCTCATGGTAAAGAGTTTAACCCAATGGAAAATAGAACAAATGAAATGATAGTAGTAAAACAGAATCGAAAGTGTGTAACTCCTTATCACATAAAGAACTCAAGCAGTTTGGTGCAGGCAATACCACAAACATTACATTTTTTTTACAATTTTGTAGTATTTCCAGCATCTTTTCAAACCAGACTACACAGACAGTCCAACCAGACTACACAGACTACACAGACTTTTACTACACAGACAGTCTTAGCCACAAGCTAATTTACTTCTTCCCCTTTAAACCTTTCCTAAAAATCAGTCCATTCCTGAACAGGGGAACACTTAGGTCTAGAGTGGTAACTTCCTCCCCATGACTTTACTTCTTTATTCTTTACAAAATGTATGCCACATGGAGACAGCTTGGGCAGCAGATACAAATCTGTGAATGTCTTGGGCTGTTTGTCACAATATGATATACTTACAGAGTATGTAAAGCTGTGTGCGTGAACATGAACTGTATGCAGATCCACTTCGTTCCCCAAGCCAATTAAATGCCAGTTTACAACATCCCCAACATGCATTGTAAGTCCAGGTAAGTTGGAATACATTTTTCCATTGATAGCTGAAAAAATAACCTAAATTAGTTTCCACTTCCACTATAATGCCTGTTTGTTAGTACATATACATATAAGTATTTCAAAAATTACAGAATCTATGTAAACCAGTCTATAATTGGTTTACAACAAATACATGAAATTGTTGTTTATGCATTTGTAAATATAGGATAAACAAATAACTATTTCAAAATATAAATTAGATGAAGACCAACATTGCAGGTGGGTACTATAGTAGAATAATTAAGGGGAGGTGCCATAAGACTTTGCAAATTACTTATTGCCTAACCCCAAGTAAATTGCGTTTTAACAGCAGAAACATGAGAAAAAAAGTTTTTTCTTTCTGGAAATTTCACAATGAAGGTTTACTTGTTTGTAAAAATAACATTGGACACCATATAGGGTAGTCTCTAACTAGACATAAAAACAACTGTTCTATAATAAAGAGCAATACTTCAATCTTGCAAGGTAAGTCTCATCTTGGTAAGACATCTTTGTTGGGCATCGTAAACATGAATTGTAATAGGATACAGTTTTCTCTAACCCGACGTGTTTTGCCAGTGTGGCTTCATCAGGGGTTGAAAGAGATGTACTAATATATACTAAAATGAGGAGCCAAAAAACATTCTTCATTCTTTTGTTACAGTGTTAATAACCTTCTAGAGGTCTAGATTTCTGTTCCAAAAGCGTTACAGGTTTTAATGAATTTTTTTTTTTAAACTGTAGACCTGTAACTTACAGAAATATGTCCGAACAGGGTTCTAGTAGATACATTATAATATATCCAGTATCAGTACTTATTTAGAACAAAATATATTACAACATTATTAATGTAATAATAGGGTTATATGGTATGGTATTGAAGTGTCTGGCTAAAATGTTTTGATCTAGAACATATAAGTTTTTTGATGCCTTAAACAAATGAAATGAAAAAACAATTGAGTGGTGTTGAGCTCAGGACAATGATAAATACAGTACTGGTATTGTTTTTTTTTTTTTCTAAAAAAAAGGGGAGAGGAAAAAAGAAAAAATAATGACTTTTAAAAAAATACATAGTATGGTTAGAAGTGGGAAAACCCAGCTGGGGGTTGTGTTTCTACTCCTAAAATGCAGGGTGGGCACTGTATACATGCACCTATTGGCCACACACAAGGGTTTGATGTTTTGGTTTCCTTGAACTGTTGCTGATTGACCTCCCATTTGGTTGTGCCTGCATACTGTTTGGGTCAATACCTCTTGAAAGACACAGCAGCATGAAACCAATGAAATTTAGCTATATGTATGTAGGACTGAATATTTTTGTAGCCATTATTTCCTAAATATTAAGTTAACCCTATTCCTTATTCTTGTACCTAAATCTCTTTACAGTTAAATAACTATAGTGTATAGTGTAGTGTAGTTGTAATCCAATTAATTTCAGTGTGGGCTTCATCAGACCTGGAAACTACTTTGGAGGTTCCCCTGCAGTACAAAAGTTTATTAAGGCTGGTCCAGAGCAGAAGCCAGCTGTTATGTGGCCAGAATCATCTATTCCAGAACATATTCATGATCATTATTTGCTGTGCTTAAACTGCTGATTCTGACTTGTACTTTGATAACATACTGGCAAAAATCAGGATGCAGACAGCTTTATGACTCAGCCACAATATATGCACCTTAATTGAAAAAAAACAGACTGCTTACTTTATAAAATTGTTTGTCATTTTGCAAGGGAAATTCCTAATAACTATGGTAAAGTTATGCTGACATGAACCACCCAATCATTTGCAACCAAAAATCAAGATTTCAGTACAAACTGCAAAGAACAATTGTTCTATACTTATCTTAGTATAAAACGCCAGATGAGCTGGCATAGGAAGTATTCATTCTAATCAAACACAACTGTGAGGATGAAAGTGATTAAGTTTAATAGGTAAAACATTTGTTTATTCCATCTTATTTTACAATTGTTTAGGTTCTTGGTGACAGATCTACTGGTTACCTGCAGTTAAAAAAGGTCTTTGGAGATTCTCTTTAGTTATTCCTGATCAGTTACCTAGCACTTATCTATAAGGAAAGTAAAAAAAAATACCATGCATCTTATTGCTTTCAATAAATTCTCCATCTTCTTTGTTCACTTCATTTGGGTGCAGGGAATATGTTTGAATATTTTCATCCACATACCAGGACTCATTTTCATCAAACACCATGAAGAGTAAAGGAAAACGCTTTTTTGAATCGGATTTTAAAGAAAGGAGAAGAGGAGGTTTCATGCAGATCACAAGAGGGCCTATAAGGCCGCTGAAAGTGTCCTAGGAAGAGATACACTGATTAGCAAGTACACCACCAAGAATGCTTGTACAAAAATGCTACATCTAGGGCCAAAGCATGCATACATAATAGGCTCATTTATCAAAGGGAGAATATCCTGTGTTTTTAGATAAATGTAAATATTTATACACAAATTTTTATACACAAATAAACATTTTCAGTGTTAGTGTTAGTTCAGTTAGTTCCATTTATGAAGGCCAATAAGCTGAAAGATTGACATTTTTCAACCCTGATGCCATATAATGAGCACCAATTGTCTTTTTTAAAAAACGGAAAACAACTTTGCTTCAATAGAGGTCTGTGGTGTTTGTTTGAAACACCCTAATTTTCATATTTTTATTTATAGCCACTAAGCAGCTGCTTAGGGCAAATACTGCTACATGGTGATCTGCAATGTAAGGCTATGGGTACTTATGGTAATTTTATAAAGGCCCCATTTAATGTTTAAAAAAACTTAACTGAAATTTTTAGGCATCCTTTAATAAACCAGTTTCTGTAACCTCATATCACTGTAAAACCTTAATTTATTTGACATTAAAATACATGAAATGTACAACATGTTGTGTGAAAAAAATTGATGAGTACATGAAAACTGTATCAAATTAGTCATACTTGGATTTTAACGCGCTTCGCAAATTTTGCTTATTCAGGAAAATTGTAGGACATCAAAAAATATTGGGTATATCATCCCATTGAAACCAAAAAGGAATACCCACTTCATTACCTCAGCACAGATAGGACTTGGGATCAAAGTCACAGAGTAATATTAAGCACCACATAAGCAACACAAATCTCCTTTGGTCAGTGCAATAATGTAATTGTAATGGTGGAAAAAAAACTTAGGATATACTCCTTCCAAGTTTTTTTTATTATTCTGTCATATATTTCAATTAGTTTTATGTCATTATTTCTTTCCATTCCTTCCTCCCCAGTGTGTCTGTTTTACTAATGCTGGCTGAGTGCAGAGCAGTACCCCATGCAAATAATGTTTAAATAAAGTAAGTAAAAGCAAATTTATTTTCACTTTCAGGTAATCAATCACAGCATGGGACTCAATCCATTTGTTCCCAAAGAAAATTGCCAAGGAAAAAAAATATCATTTTTTATATAAATAGGCCCCATAGTTACTATTTATTAAATGAATGTACCTGTTCC
>NW_027317875.1:0-8598 GCF_032062135.1 Pyxicephalus adspersus | reverse complement strand
TATAGGATTTCAGCCTGATTAGATAAGTCAGACTCTTTAGGTATTGGTAAAGCACATTTGTCACCAAGTGTCAGTTATTAAAAGAACCTGAAAGGGACATGGCTAATACTACCAAAACATGGCCACTTTGCTATGCAAAATCCTCAGGTTGCCTTTATCCTCTAACTTTGCCCTCATCCTCTAACTATGCACAGGAAAATATTTTATGCATATACCCATCCTTGCTCTTGTGGGGATGCTACCATTTTCGTCTGATCTTCCTGCAGTTGGGTCTTTAGCCATCTTCATTGACTGGACTAGGTTGACGTAACTCCCCCACATGTAACCAAATTCATTTCCAGCAGCCCCAGGGGATGCCAGGATATCTGGCACATCTCAGTATTTCTAGACATTACCTGCCTGATTGTGTTTTGTAGGTGTGGAACGGTAGTTCCACTTATAAGCTGAACTCCAGGCAACCAAAGTAAAAAAAAAACTCAAAATATCTTCCAATGGTACCTTTCTAGGGTCGGGATATATTAGGCAAGTTACTAAACAGTCAGTTCAGGTGATGTTGGAAAACGTAAAATGGAAAAAAATAAAGATATGAGCAACTTTGAAAAGGGCTACATGAGTTGTAGCATCCCAGTATTCTGTGGGTATTACCTATCAAAAGTGATCCAAGGTAAGGGCAACTGGTAAACCAGCAACAGGGTCATGGCATCCAAAGGCATATTAAGGCATATTGTGATGGGGGAGAGGCTAACTTGTGTGCTCAAGAGAGACTGTAGAGAGTTTTGGTGAGTCCTTTATCTGGAGAATAGATGGAGGGAAGGATGACTGTGAAGGCGGAGGGTCTACTGCTGATGTCCTGGTACCAGATACCACAGGACCGCTTGTAGAGGAGTTCTGGCAGGTGCTTTTAATGTTTTGGCTGATCAGTGAATATTCGCATATATTGCTTTTTTAGTATTTTTTTTGGAGTTTTACCTTAAGCTTTACTTACAAAAAAAACAAATTGCACATATGCCATAAATCATCCAGGGATGCTCAAGAGTAACTAAATATAAAGTGTCAGCTGAACATTGGAACCCTATTTGCGTTTTCATTGTTTCATTCATTTTTCACAACTGTTCTCTATTTAAGGATATGTTCAAGGCATGAGTGACTTACTTTCCCCTATCCTGTATGTGATGGAAAATGAAGCGGATGCTTTCTGGTGCTTTGTGTCATATATGGATCAAATGGTAAATGGACAGACTTATACTTCTAGAAGAAACTTTAGTGAAGGAAGAATTTTACAACTGTGCTGATTTAAATGAATGGTAACTAAAGTAATAATTTAAAGAAGAACTCTGCTAAGAACTAATTGTATCTGGAATGGCCACATGTTGCATCATGTTGGAAGCATTATACTTTGTGTAGTAATAATCACTTAGTCTGGAAGGTACACATTAGTGCTTTCTATGAAATATAAGCCTATGTTCTTGGTGTAATGCAGAAACTGTTTTATTTAGTGTGTTAGGTCCCAGACTGCAGGGTAGCTGTTTTCCTACAGCAGGAATTTCATTTTAAGTAAACTTGTTCCCAAACCTGGGTATTGCAAACAATAAATACATATATAAAGGTTTTCATTCAGTGAACCACGTCAGAGCAAAAGATAACCTGGGCCTCCCTACTTATATTTTTATTTTCTGGTACCCTAACAAATAAACCATTAGAGAGGTTTAGGCGTTAGAAGCTTATAGTTGGTAAAATTTAGATCCTCTGCATTGTTTGATTTTCCAAACAATGATTTGGGTTTTTTTTAATACAAGTTTTACAATACACAATAGTACATGTAAGACACTATTTCAATTAGCTGATATTTCAGCCATCTTGATACCAAAAACGTGTCAAAAAAGCTACTGCTAGGCCAGATCACAAACTTTTGAGTATATTTTACAAGTTCTAAAATTAGTGAAATCTTCATTTTTTAATTTTTTTTTTTTTTTGATTATACAGCATGAAAACTTTGAGGAACAAATGCAAGGCATGAAGATGCAGCTGGTTCAGCTTAGCACTTTGCTGCGTTTACTGGACAGTGGGTTTTGCAGTTATCTTGGTGTGTACAATATCACAGTAATGTTAGGCTGCATACTAAGGGGGAGCTCAGCACTATAATATTAACATATGATTTTTGTGTATTCCTTTATAGAATCTAAGGACTCTGGTTATTTATATTTTTGCTTTCGATGGCTACTGATTAGGTTTAAAAGGGAATTTAGCTTTCATGACATTCATCAAATGTGGGAGGTAAGTTTCATTCTTAAGTTCGTTATCATATGAAAATAATTTAGATACTTTTTCTCCTGTTTACTTTGCAGTCTCCTTTTTTTTTTTTTTCTAAATTGGGTAGGGTATAAAAGTTTTTAGAACCTTTTTTTTTTTTTTGTGTCCATTGGTCCACTTCTCTCTCTGGCCTAGAGATCTGTTACTAGGACAGTGACTTCCAAAATCATACAGATTCATGCATTGCAAAGAAACAATTTCTTGTTGCGATACAATCTGTTGACCAATGTCAAAGGTGGTATTTTTCCTTAAATCAGAGTGATGGAGGACATAAACTAACCTGAAGACCCCAGTGGAAATACAGACTTCAAGAAAATATGCAATGTTGTAGTTGGTCAGAATAGGTGTTTTTTTTTTTTTTTGCTTTTTTTTCCCTTTTCTGGGTTTTAAAATGCTAAATTTTCTAGTGCAGCAGAGGGTCCTTTACAACGTGTAATAATGGGTCCTTTTGAAAATTGTAAACACACTTTAAATTAAAAAAAAAATAGTTTGAACAAAGCTTTCAATTTAATATAAGTATTGGAAATAAATTAGGAGTCCTGTTAGCCATGGTGGAGAGAATCTTTACTATCTATCTTTTCTAAAATGAAAAGGTTTTTAGGACCTGTTTAGCCCCTTCAGGCTTTTATTTATGCAACTCGAAAAAAAGGGATCTGACCACTTGCTAGTGCCCACAGTATTTGGCTGCAGTTTCGTTTATTCAGTCCTATTAAGCTTTAGGAACATTGAGCATTGAACATACCACAACATATATAGCCACACAGTTAACTGATCAATATGGTGGCCTGAAACGTGTCAAGGCAGGTGCCGACTGTCAAAGGATGTATCGGTGGAAATGAACGAAACCACCCGATTCTAATGTGAATTATCGAAATCCATGTTTGGCGAGGCCAAACCTTTTTATAAAATTTTCTGTCATAAGAAAGTCATTTGCAGTGTACATTACTTATTCTTCATATGTCTGAATTATTACACACTATGCATACAGACATGATGTTGAAAGCAGTAACACACAATTACACATCAGTACAATTTCACGATTGCAGTAACACACAATCACATTAGGGTTCACTTTTGCATGTTAACCCGATAAAAAATAAAAAAAAAACATGTTAGTTTCCCTTCTCAGCCTCCTATAGCTTTAACATTCACTAATGGAATTCATGATAACAAAATAGCTGCATCATACAAACCTAATTCCAAGGTTCTTTTTTTGAATTAAGAAATTTATTATTTGATTTTTGTGTTGGCAGTGCTGTGATTCTGAATGTTTTGACCGTTTTCTAGGTGATATGGACAGGATTACCCTGTCAAAACTTCCATCTGCTAATTTGTTGTGCTATACTGGATTCTGAGAAGAAGTTTATCATGGAGCATAACTACGGCTTTAATGAGATCCTAAAGGTATGTTACAGACTACTCATTTTTAAACGTGTAAACATTTATTTGTTACAGTAAGAGCTGTCTTATTAATTCTCATTATTGAGTACTATATCTTTAAGTGGAACTAAACCCTCCCATCCTTTTTGGCCCAGAATGGTGCCATCTTGGCCTTTGTTTAGATCTATATACAGCAGTATTCTGCCCAAAAACATTTTTTTAACCTGCGTGGAAAGAAGCTGTAGGAAGGTGGTGGCCCCTGTATTGTGACCCAAATTTTCAGTAAACACCCAAAAAATGCCAGGCGGTGTACCCTGCTAAAAAACAATGTCAGTTCACCAACTACTACAACTGGTATGGCCTGAATGTAATGGCCGAAGGGATCTGATAAATCAGTGAGATTAGTTCAGTCTTTAATGCTTGATATAAGTTGAGCAGTGTCAGCTTTTTGGTTTGACCTCACTAGCTCTCCTTCTAACCGCTTGTAAGAAATTTCTAGGGACGCTTTCAATGTCAGGTTTGTACTAGAACCAAGATATAAAAGTGTGCTTGGCCTGCCTTTGACATTATTATGTGATGGTCTGCAGAACAAATTGGCAGCTTGAAAGCACAAGTGATTTGCTAACATTTGGGAAGATAACTGGTTCTCGTTTTAGTAAATACATGTAGATGTGCCTGGAGAGATTACTGTATTTGAGCTCCATGAATGGAAACTGGAAAGCATAAAGGTCTGTTATCGCAAATAGCCTGACCGTGCAAATTACTTATTATTATTATTATTATTAGCAGCTTGGGTAAAGAAAGATAATGTTGGAGTAGTATGTGTAGATGACTTAATTATCAGCCTTACACACTTTATTAGTTAATGGTTTATTAGTTAGCCAAACCTTGATTAAAATCTTTAATTGCACTTTTCCATGATAAAAATATCCAAATAAGATTCAGATAAAATATCCAGATAAGATCCTCATCTCCTCCATTAGGTGGGGCTGTGTTTGTTTCACTCACTATAAATACATGAGTAATTGTTTGTAAATTATAAAGAACATGATGCCATCTAGGGGAAACATTGAGTATAACACAAGCTATATAAATAACATATCTTCACAATCACACTTCTCTACCTAATACCTTTTTTCAGGGGCATTAAAGTGCTCATCTATGAATAACGTTTACCTTTGAACAAATTCACAAGCATTGATCAGCAATCAGAAATTCCCAACACTTCCCTCTGCTTTCTGGATTGTCTAGTCTGTCCTTGTATCCGTTCCATTGTGAGCTGCCATTCGTTCACCCTTAGTTGACCTTTAGAAAAAAGAGTTTGTTTGGCTTGCTTTAAAATGTAAAATATGTCTGTGAGTAAAAAGATAATATTTACCAAACTTATCTGTACATAATGACCTACATCTTCTTTATTTTTGATATGAATACAAATAAATGCTACCCATAGCCATTTTGTATAGTTATTGTTTTGAAGCTTCATCTTCTATGCCCCTTTTGACATGGAAATGAGCACTGTGTGCATACAGTATATATCAGTTTTGTTTTACATACTCGGATGCTTTATAAAATCATACCACAGGACATATACTGAAATGTGTTGTGTTTGCAGTTTCACGCCTTTTTTAAAAAAAATTTTTTTTTTTTAGCATATCAATGAACTTTCCATGCAGCTGGAAATTAACGATGTTCTGTGTAAAGCGGAAGCAATCTCTTTGCAGATGATGAAATGCAAGGTATTATAAAATCTTGTGCATGACCTTTCATAGTTTTTAGCGTATTACAATCTCATTTTACAGGAACAAGAAAGTTTTTGTTCCTTAGAGCCTCTAGGCATTTTTTTTCTTTTTTAATAAAGGTTAATATTATGATTACATGACATTGTAAAAGATAATGAGAATACTCAAACAATGTTTTCTTCAAAGTTACCCATAAAATGGGTATTCAGAATATATGCTTTAAAATGTAATACTAAACTGTATTTGTGGATAGTGCGAAGATTTAATATTTAAAATGTGCCCAATATGTTATTAGTAAGAGTACTAGTCTGAAAGAATATTCAATTAGTGTTTGTTGCATTTGATTTATTTATTATATATATATATATATATATATATATATATATATATATATATATAGTCTGTTTACCCAAGCTGTCTGTATAGGTGTTTATACCGACAGATTAGGTTTTGTATGATTACATCAGTGAAATATTCCAACTGTACTTCCTCTGCTGCACACTCCGTCCTTGTTGGAACTAGAACAATATCCCTCTTCTTGATTTGTTCATAATGTAAATTTACTGGTAAATCTAATGTGGATAACCAGTCCCCTTTATCATATGCATAGAAAGTGGAATTTCAAGTGCTTGATTCAGTCAAGCAGCATAAGCATGAAACTAATATATCTCTATGGACCACTGTCTTGGCTAGTCTCTGTATTGTCAGCAGTCAATAGCAGCAGGTTGGCTAAATTTCTAACCATCAAATCTGACTTTTAATAACCCAGAGCTTTTATGCTATGATTACTTTACAACTGGCTTTTATACTTTTGTGAACAGTGATCTTCTGCTAATGTTCTGTTATATGGAATTGAAAGGGAATGCTTTTTATTGTTACAAAGAAGCAATTATGCTGAGCAGATGCTTCATGAATCTCTAGCATAATCCCTCCTCTATGACTAAGGAAAAGCTTCCTTTTACAATAGGACATGTGATTCACGTCTAGCTTTCCTTGTAAGAGGGTTCATATTCATTTTTTCATTTTGGTATACAAAGTTCTGTAAAGTTAAAAAAAAAAACCTTATTTTTGGTAATGCCAGTTTATAAACATGATCCAGATGTGTATTGCTGTGTTGGCCTCTCAAACACCTGGGTTTATTGCGCTAGGGGTAGGGCTTTACATCACTAAAGAATTAATGTGTAATAAACTAAGCCCTTCACATTGAATGTTTTTTTTTTTTTTCTTTTTTGCATTCTTAGAAGTGTAGCTTCATTGCTATGCTACAAACAAAGGTTGTGTGTAGTATAGCAGAACAAAGCAGGGGGGAAATGCTTAGTGTCATGTAGCCCTGTTTGTGTTTTTTCAGTTAGCAGGTGCTCTTTGTGGTTAACGTTGAGGTCAGATGACCTGGTGCTTTTATACTTGAGGCCTATTGAATTTTTAATAAAAGGGTATTGATTAGACAACATTTTCTAGTAAATAATGAATCTTGTCTGCAGGTTCTGTGGACACAACAGGAGGCCATTGTGACACTTTAGGGCTAAAACATGGAGGTGGCTCTCAAGCATACTGAGAACCTCAAATCTAGCTAATAAACCACATTAATCCATTGCTGCTGTGCTCCATATAAGAAACTGGAAGTGTTAAATCTAATCCAGTAATCATACATGAAGGGCCATGCTATTCATTTTATAACAATATGACCTTGTAATTAAAATGACTAAGCTTTCTGTGTGTACATTAATTTCTTTTAAAATGAGCAGAACATAGTTCAAAAACCTTTTTGATTGCTGATTAATATACTCCCTTCAGATTTATTTGCAGTGCATTTTCTACTATGCTATTTTTGTGAAGCTTTTCCAAAATTCATTATTACTGATAATGTCGGTCTGTATAAGGACTATTCATTTCATATTCAGTCATTCGCTACGTATAACTTATTTTATATAATTTCTGGTGAAGGTATTTTTTTTCTATTTGCTGACCAGATATGCACAGCCTTTCTGCAAATGCATTTTGTTAAGGTCAGCATACAAATGCATGGTTGTTAGTTGTGATGTGCACATAACTAAATCAAATGTAATAACTGTATAGTGATATCTGTAAATATGAAATAAATCTCAAGTGTAATTATATCAACTGAACCTTTTACATGCAGTTTGGTACTTTGCAATAAACTGTTCTTTTACATGCCCATAGCATTTATTTGTACCCAGCCATATGTTTTTTTTTTTTTTTTTTAATCAGAAACTTGGTTGAATGGATATATAAATAAAGAAATGGGAGGTAATGTGAAAAGTAGATGTTGGTTAGGAAAGCCTGTAGGCACGCAAGTTATGAAACAAGAGCTCAAAATTGATGAATGCATGGGACAGATCTTCAGTCAATTTACATAATGTTCTAAAAGTTGGCATTCTTACACTTATGATCTGATTGTGCATTTGTGTTAAGCTAAAGAAAATGATCGCTCTAGTATATTTAGGCAGTAGAAATGCATTTACATTGCTGTCTACGATTCAGTTTTATTCCATCATTAAATGTAGTTTTAAGTAATGCACGTAAATAAAATGAGTTCAACCTGGAATTGCAAAGCAAATTACTTTGAAGAAATCCATTCCAGGTTGGCTGGATCACCCAGCTTCACTGATGAAAGTGTATCCTCCCCAGCTTTGGAGAGCTTTATTAAATCAGGCCCAAAGAGAGCAGTGACTGACCTTTAATGCAGGAAACTCCTGCATGGAGGTAAAGTTAATGTTTTTTGATGCTTGAGTACAGCAGATATCTAAAACAAATACACAAAAAAATCACACCGATATTCAACTAAAGATTACAAATGGCTCCTGCATTTAGAATTTTTTTTATTGTTATTGTGAGTGGATCACATTTTATTTTTGTGTTGTGAAAGGTGTAAATAAAAATGTACGTATTCTGTATAAATAGTTGCATTGTTGGCATTTCTAACCTGTAACTTGACATGCTGCAGGTTTTGTATTTGCTAGAACCCAACAGCAAGGCTTTAAAACATAACCCTAGCCAAGAATAAACTAGATTTTGCTCTGCAGTGCTATTTATTCTGCTGTTAGATTCAGTGTGAAGCTGCACAAGGTGCCAGTCAGTTTAGTGAATATTCATAGGAGGAGAAGGCAAGATGAGCGCATTACTATGCTTCCTCCTTTTTTTTTCTCTA
>NW_027317874.1:0-8604 GCF_032062135.1 Pyxicephalus adspersus | reverse complement strand
GGGGCTCCATGGATGGTGGGTAGATCTGGGGCTCCATGGATGGTGGGTAAGGGGCTCCTCGTCCAGCCTTCTCTTGCAGTCACACATTTGGTGTCCCCCGGTTGCTCAGCCTCCTTCTCTGCACTACAATGGAAGTGATGGGCAGGGAGTTATCTTTTTGTCTGCTTTAATCTTATTCGTTTCACCTTTTTTCCTCCGATAGGGGGGAGAGTTTATTTGGAGAGAGCAGAGGCAGCCATGCAGCCCACTGTTGCATAGTCAATAACATCCTCGCCATCAATGGCCGTACAATGGGGGCGCTTGGCCGCATTGAAAATCTCTTCATTAGAAGAAATAACCGCTAACTATTCGCTTGGAAATGATCGGAAAGTGTGAGGAATGGAAGCAAGCTGGAGAGGAGGGGACATGTGCCGGCTCCTATGTGCGGGGATGACAATATGGTCAGTAATGGAGATCCGGATGGGGAAGTTTGCACTGTCAGTGCAGCAAGGTGTGATGTGTGATCAGTGTGATCCCCATGTCATACAGCCACACACATACACACACATACACACACACATACACATATATACACACACACTATACACACAGCCACACACATACACCATACACACAGCTATACACACCATACACACACATCTACACACACACATCAACACACACACACCATACACACACACCCAAATACACAAATACACAAACACAGCGCTGACTGTACGCTAGATGGCAGCCTGATCCAGGAATTGCGGTGTGATCCCGGGACTGTACAAAGCACTGATCTGTACATTGTTATACGAACAAGTCTCCAAACCCCCCCCCCGGTTTTTCCTGCCCCCCAGTATCAGCATTGCACAGCCTGTACTCACATCACTTTTATTGCATTAAGTTGAAGTTTGTGCTGATTGTAAAGCCTATAGAGCTGCGTCTGTACAGCGGAAGGGGGCGCTGTGCTGAGCCGCGTGCTGCCCCCCCCCCCTTCTATAGGTAACAAGGGAGAGAGAAAGGGAGGAAGGAAAAAAAAGTCAAAGCCATCCGACCAATGAGGATCCGTGGGCGGGGCTAACCTTCACCTCCCATCCCTTCTCCCCCCGCTCCGGGGCTCTGACCAGTCAGTCGCCTTTGATTATCAGTTGCCAGCAGCCCCGCGCTTGGCTCCTTGACATGCGCTCCATATAAGGCAGCGATCTCCATAGAAACGTGTCAGTTTCAATAGTAGTGTCAAAGTTCACTATATACAGACATTCGCGCAGATCCCCCTTTCGGAAACATTGCTGTGCTAGTCTTCCCGTAGAAAGGCATTCATTTGTTGTGTCTCCGCCATCCTCTCTTTATTACATATTCTATTAGCTGTGTGTCGCCGCCGCTGATTTTTTTTTTTCTTTTTTTTTTTGTTGTTGTTGTGTTCCTCCATCAGCTCCATCCCATGTCCGGTCCTCGTATGGCTGCATCGGAGCGGAGCTTCCAGCACTGACTCTCCGGATCACTTCTTACTGGGAATGTTCTGCTGGTGACTGCCATCCTGTCATCATACCGGGAAGTGTGTGTCCCCTCTGCCCGGCGCTCCTGAATGGCTGGCGGCGCTCCTCTGCCCTGGATTTGGCCCCCGGACACTTACAATTCCTGATCTCACCCGCCGGTCCGGGCAATCCCGTGTGATCGTCGCTGCTCCGCCCGGACGAGCCGCCATCGCACTGATCTGGGGGGGGAATCCCTGCAAAGGCGATCCGAGGAGACGGCTCCGAGCGGCGGCAATCACGGCAGAGGCGGCCAGCTTCTTGTTCTCCTCCAAGCTCCGACCCCCCCAGCACACTCTGTGGGCCCGAGATATGGCAATGGTAGTCAGCAGCTGGCGAGATCCGCAGGAGGACGTGGCCGGGGGGAACCCGGGAGGCCCCAACCGGGATCAGCAGCAAGCCCCCTCCGCCGCCCCGCACACCCCACAGACCCCCAGCCAGCCGGGACCCCCATCTACACCCGGGGCGGCCGGGGACAAGGGACAACCGGGCTCCGGACAGAGCCAGCAACACATCGAATGCGTGGTGTGCGGGGACAAATCCAGCGGAAAGCACTACGGCCAGTTCACCTGCGAGGGCTGCAAAAGTTTCTTCAAGAGGAGCGTCCGCAGGAACTTAACCTACACATGCCGTGCCAATAGGAACTGTCCCATAGACCAGCACCACCGGAACCAGTGCCAGTACTGCCGCCTCAAGAAGTGCCTGAAAGTGGGCATGAGGAGGGAAGGTGAATATTTCTTCTGTGCACATGTCTGTCTAGCTGCTGAGCAAATATTCATGCCACATTTTTATTACACATGTCATGCCAGTAATATTATTATTCAGAGCTGTGTGTGGGTAGAAAATGTGGCTGATCCTCCATACATGTGATCCTCCATACTTGTGATCCATACATGTGATCCTTCATACATGTGATCCATTCATGGGATCCTCCACCATCACACAAAACTTCTGCAGCACCAAAAGTTTGCCATGGCCAGGACTCTTCTTAGGGGTGGATGGGATTTACAGCATCAATAACCAGCCATTGAAGATATATTTATCTCCATTTATAGTACTCAGCATCCCAATCCTAAAACTTCAAAATGATTCTATTTATTCTTCTAAAAATGACATCAATCTAAATCGAATTCTGCTAAAATACAAAAAAATCCCCCCAAAACATTGAATAAAAGTCCCTCAAACTCCTAGCCAAGGCAGGTGGAATTAGTATTTTAATGTGCAGGAAGGGAGGGATCAGGAAGACAGCAGTGTTAGGAATTGTCATGTAGGAATATGTGACTTCAGGCTGCCAATTTATGTGCCATGTTGTTAATAAACTTCATGGAGAGAGGTAGGTGGCACCTCTGGAGTCACACACAAGCTCCCATCCAACAAAGAAATAAAATCCCTCAGACTTGGGTCAGCTTTAGTAAGTTGAGGCATAAATAAGCTTGCTTACGTTCAGCAGCCATGTAAGCAGTGGGCACTGAGTGTGCCAGCCTCATACCAGGCACACCGACCAGTACTACCTGTATGAATTTATGAATTGGCCGGCCGAAGAAATCATTGGCACAATGTTTAACTATTGTAAGTTTTTTATTCTTCTTCCTAAATCCCAGTAAGTGAGGGATGAAGTTCCATCCAATGATCCTGGTGTGAGATAAAAGCATGCTCTCCATCTATAGGGACCCAGCACTGACACCTATGTTGTGATGTTGTGTTATTTTCTCCCCAGAAGTGATGTTGTGTTGTGCCATGTATAAGGCAGATCTGTGTGTATATAATATGATTTCTATAATATGATGTGTGTAATATGTGATGTGATTCCCAGCCCTGGTTGCACATTTCCTCTTCTTTCTCTTTGTTTTTGTCAGCGGTTCAGCGAGGAAGAATGCCTCCGACCCAGCCGAACCCAGGCCAGTATGCCCTGACGAATGGTGACCCCCTGAATGGCCATTGCTACCTGTCCGGATACATCTCCCTCCTGCTGCGGGCAGAGCCTTACCCCACGTCCCGCTATGGCAGCCAGTGCATGCAACCCAACAACATCATGGGCATTGAGAACATCTGCGAGCTGGCGGCCCGGTTACTGTTCAGTGCTGTGGAATGGGCCAGGAACATTCCTTTTTTCCCAGACCTTCAGATCACTGACCAGGTGTCTCTTCTCCGGCTGACTTGGAGTGAGCTGTTTGTGCTAAACGCAGCCCAATGCTCCATGCCCCTCCATGTGGCACCTCTCCTGGCAGCCGCTGGCCTCCATGCCTCCCCAATGTCTGCAGACCGAGTGGTGGCCTTTATGGACCACATCCGTATCTTTCAGGAGCAGGTGGAGAAGCTCAAGGCCTTGCATGTAGACTCTGCAGAATACAGCTGCCTCAAAGCCATCGTCCTGTTCACATCAGGTGAGTAGAGGGCACCTGGCATGGTGCTGGAGGAAGGGGGGACACTGGCACTGCACACTGTACATCAGCACACTGTACATCAGCACACTGTACACCAGCACATTGTACATCAGCACACTGTACATCAGCACTGCTCATCACCCCCCATGTCATGTTGGCTGCAGTCTGATCCCAGCTGGGATGTTTCCTAAGCCATCTCTCACCCCCACAAGACAAGGGATTCCTCTGCCATCACTAGGGATGTGATGCACTACAGGGTGAATGGTGCCAACATTAATGAAGTCTTGTGCTGTCACTCTATAAAATTGAATGAGCCTTTACTCACCATCCTCCATGTGTCTATAAAAAAGATATTACCAGCCACCTCCTGTAAAACCCAGATCAGCCCTGTTATTATTGTTCCCATAGAACCCCCCCTTCACCGACCTGATCCAGATCATATCTGATATATAAAGGCAACAGAAAAAAAACCCACACCAGCACAATTTCCAGTTATAAATCATTTTGCTATGGAAACCATACTCCTATTAAATATTTAACAGATTGTCTGAAAATACAGCAAATTGAGAGCAGGCATTGACTCCATGCATGCATGTATGTGCTGGATTTTTTTATTATTATGATTCTTCTTTTTATTATTTTTTTTACTGGGTGCATTTACTAAAAAAACAATCTCAGAGGTAATCAGGAAGGCAGCCCTTTAAATGTGTCTATTACAGGAACAAGACATTTTTAATGAGAGATGAATGAAGGCAGCAGCTTGCTAGGCTGCCACATGTAAACAAAGCCTAGGATGGGGAAAATAAAACAAGGGAAGGCTGCTATGTGAAATGCATTTAAGGTCACCCTTTAATTATGCCAAGCGATACATTTTTCAGCTATATTGATTCGGTGATTTTTTTTTAATAAATGCGATCTTCTTGTGCACATAAATGAGGAAGGATCAGCCCCTACACAAAGATGGCAAGGCCCAGCTTCCCCCAGCACCATGGCATGCATGAGGGATTGCATCCCCATTGTATTAAATGGCTCTTAAATGTGCACAATATTGTAATGCGGCAAATGCCGTATTAATATCGATTTGAAGATCAGATAATTTCTTTAGAGAGTGTCATTGCTATGCAGGATGGTCAGATGCAGCTGTGTACTTGGACTGCCCCCCTTTAACATTCTGTGCAAATGCAGCCATGCAGTCCTGGAGGGATCCTTTCCATGAGTCCCAGGCAGGCATAAAGATAATAGAGACGTTTGCAGCATATTGTGTATTATCGTGCCTTATCATCTGCCTCCATCAGACAGGGTTAGGATGGAACACATAGTGTGCTGTGATAAGAAGAAATGCAACACTGTTACAACCACATCATAGACATTTGTTCAAAAGGCAAGGGGAACTACAAAATCTATCATTTAAAAAAAAAAAAAAAACTGTACAAGTCTATTCTTTTTATTAAAAATATTGTTTGGTTGTTGCATGACAGGTCCACTTGCCAAGCTAAATTTAGTAAATCAGCATCACTATAATTTCATATGGAAGATAATAAAAAGAATTTATTTTTATTACCATCATGCTAAATGCACGGGGCAGCTTTTAAATAATTGAACGTGTATCTTCTATTCTACCCTAGCCATGCATCTTACAACTTTAAAACAACTTGCTTTTATTGTTATTCGATTGGGAATTTACTTAGAGGACCCTCTCCTCTCCCTTCCCCCACCCCATCCACTAAGTGATGAAAACTCCATTTTCAAGTATAATTCTTAAAAGCGACATTTAGTCATTTGGGATCTGAGTATTGAGAGCTGGCACCATCTCCCTGCTTGTGGTTTTCACATGGAGTCTCCGGAAAGTAGTTCCAACCTTTTGTACATTGGACTCCATCCAGGGGTTAGGTCATGACCCATGTTTCCCCTTAAACGTTATTAATTTATGGCGCTCACATATTACTTAACTCTTTCTGCTCTCTTGCTGTGCAAAGAGAAAAGAGAAATCAAGATAAATAATAAAACAAAATAATAAAAAGAATAATGCTGATAATACTAAAATAAACGCTTAATTCTATATATTTTATTAAAGATCATGAACAATTTCCTGGCATGTTACAAATAAAATAACATTTATCAGTGATAGTATTCAATTTAATATTTTATTTGTAAATTGAAAACTTTCACTTTTCTATATTCCCTGCTTATGGTAGGGATCTGTATTCTCTGAATCCCTGACTGCACAGGCAAAGTTTATTGATCTCACTGGGTGTAAAGTCTCTGGGAACTATATGTAGACACAAACAAAGTCCAATTTCATTTTCATTTGTCCTCTGATGTTATTTTAAAGCTCTGATCATGTTCACATCGCTCAGTACAGCTAGCGATCTCAATGACTGTATTTTGTAATATAATAATATAAGAATCAGCTTGTGATCCAGAATAGGGATTGATCCCATCTCTCATCTCAGGCCCCAGCAATCTCTCCATCGTAGTAACCAATAAAATCTCCATGCATATATTACATCAACACTACAAAACACGTCTGGATCATTACATACATCTGAAGACTGATTAGAGGTTCTGAATCGTCATTTGTTTTATTTGCATTTCTAGCCCTGGGCTAAAAAATAATTATTTAGGGAGTGATCTGCCAAAATAAATTTAATTACATCAAATCTTTTCATCCCAAGCTTTAGCATCATGTTTTTCATCATGATTTGGTGTATTCCTTGTTCTTTTTTTGTAAGATAACACCAGGCTAACCTTTATCGACTGTGAAGTTTTTATGACGAGTTGTATTTATTTACTTTGCCTGTTATTGCAATGTGTCGAGTGTTATTCGCTTTTTTTGTGGAGAAGGAATTAGATGAAGCTTACATCAGACCTAACTTTTTTATTTCCAGTTCACATTGTTTGTAACTAATTTTTCACAGTTTCTTGCCTCGATTTATTTTAATGTATTTTAAATATCGACATGCTGGGAAAGACAAAGCACCCTGCTGTATTGCAGCAATTCTTTATGATTGTGGTGGTCCTTGGTAATTATTAGGTGTTATTTTGCTCCCCATTTCCAGGGGGTCATGTGTAGGTTGTGTATGGAGATGAGAGGATACAATACAATGTACAACATGCAGGATTGTATAAAGTCCCTGCTCACATCTAAACGGTCTCAATCGCATGATTTGCCATTTTTATTATATTATTTTATTATAAAGTCAGGTTCCCCATCCTCACCTTTTGATTTTGCAGACTAGTGAGGATTATATGTAGCTGTGATATCTGTAGCAAGGCTTGATTGATATAAGGAGATCACGTGGTGTATTATATAGCCATAAACATTTCAGGATTTCTAAATTCAGCATGAAATACAAGCTGGCAAACTAAGTGAGGGGTGCAGTGAGTTCTTTTTAAGCTTGTTGTCACATCAGCCAAAACTAAGGTGTCCCCAAAAACCATTAAAAAAAAGCAAAACAAACCCAAATTTAGGCAACTGTATAGTATAACACTAATATGGGGTGGGGGGCTAATGAATAGGACTAGTCGCTGGTTTATGAGTGTCTGAGTGCTTCTGGTGTCTAGGGAGTATCACACTGCATTATTCTGATTCTTTATTTATTTTATTGCTTTGACTGTGAACTTGGAGCACTGACGTTTATTCTTATGAACTGGTGTATCATTTATTGTGAAGTTAAAAAACAAATAATTTTTTAATCAAAATTCCGGCTAAGCTTTAAAACTTGTTAATGGGGATTTTATAAAATTTCATTATTAATTTGATTATTTTGCCCTTTTTATTTGGTTTAATTGGGGTAAAAATGAATTTTTTTTTACCTAAACCCTTGAATTTTGATGTGATGAGTGTAAAGTGCCATACTAACTGTGTGCCCTGTCTGTCTCTCCTCCTCCATGGTGGGCTCCTATACAGACGCCTGTGGCCTTTCAGATGCTGCTCACATTGAGAGTCTACAGGAAAAGTCCCAATGCGCCCTGGAGGAGTATGTCAGGAGCCAGTACCCCAACCAACCCAGCAGGTTCGGCAAACTTCTTCTGAGGCTGCCCTCCCTGCGTACTGTATCCTCCTCAGTCATTGAACAACTCTTCTTCGTCCGCTTGGTAGGTAAAACCCCCATAGAGACCCTCATCAGAGATATGTTATTATCTGGAAGTAGCTTCAACTGGCCTTACATGTCCATCCAGTGTTCCTAGAGAACAGCCAGAAGGACAATCACTGCGACACAACTCCCAACCAACAACCATGGTGTGGACCTAGACAATACAAAAACTCCTTAGGATGTGAACAATTATGAACTTCGTGTGTTTGGGGAAATTTGCAAACACAAAAAAAGACCAAGGGGATCTATGATTAAATATGCAGACAAGAACCCTAATGGATGCGCTGTGGACTGAGATGGATTTATTATGTACAAAAAACAGACTTGTGATAAATCCTGTGTAGCTACACATGCACATAAGCACCATGAACATTCGTTGTTAATTTTGTAATATACTAGTCTTTATTTTCATTTTTTTTTTTTTGTAAAATTGCAAAACATTGTATGCGCATAAAGAAAACAAGACATAAGAATTAGGGGAAATAATTCCAAATAATTATAAAAAAAAGACAAAAAACTCGTCCTGTGTCTATGTATCTATATCTGTTTTGTATTTTTATCTGGTTCCAAACCAGGATTCCTGTAATTCTCTACTAATGATTTTTTTTT
>NW_027317873.1:0-8610 GCF_032062135.1 Pyxicephalus adspersus | reverse complement strand
ATCATTCAATAGTAATTGACCCATCACAATCATCTCCAAATTACAAAATACTTTTACTAGTGTAAAGAGAAAAGATACAGACTGAGCCCACCTGAATTAATATTTATATTTTACAGAACTGTTTTAAAAAATACCATGGATATATTTATTGACAATAATTGAATTGGTGTTACACGTGTTGTGCTAGGTTATAATAAATATTTTGGTTCATATTTAGATCAGGTTATATTGGACTATACAGGGTACTTTTAAATTACAAACATAAAACACGAATCCTGTAAATGAGCATCATAATTTGTTTCTATATTTGTTTCAGGTCAGAATCTCAGGCAGTATTAAAGACAAATATACTGTAAGCATAGCAGCCAAAGAACTAGGAGTTTTCAAAAGAATAGTTTAGAAGTTGCAGCCTCCATTATTATCTCCTGACAGGTTCCCTACAAATAGTTTAAAAGGTCCTATAGAGTGTCAATCACAAAAATTACAAATTAGTAAATTAAGTAAAAAATATTTGTACCGTCTCTTCAACTTGCCATTTATATTTAGATTAGGATGATGTAGGCCTACTCTGATGGTAAATATCCCATGACTTTCTGAGATGACAAAGAGCGACGCCTAGCACAAAGTATGTAGGAAAAGGACATGTCCTCTGTTCTGTGAGAATTGAAGAATTAAACATAAATTAAATGATTGGACATAATAATTAATGCTTTAAAAAGGAAAAAAATGCAATTGTTTAGAGCAGCCCTTCTCAGCCCTGAAGGAATCATTGATATCAGGTTTTGGGGAGCACCTAGAATATTTCTGACCTACACCTTATGGTAAATTAGTGTAAATATAGGTTTGGGGAGCTGTTATAAATACAACAATGGCCTTGTCACTTGTATGCAGCAGTTGCAGTCATTGTGAATTTGACGGGTATGTGAGAGATTTATGAGATCATAAACACAATGGCTGTCTTCTTTGTGTATGGGTGATTATTATGGCTTAGATCTACCTGGTTCTAGACCAACAAGATTGACATTATGGAGTGACCAGCCCAATCCCCGGACCTTAATCCAATTAAAAACTTGTTGGCATAAAAATGCTGTCTCGGAGGCCAAACCAAGAAATGCAGAAAAATTGTGGAATGTAGTCCAGTCCTTCAGGGTTGGAATACTTGTTACAGGTGCCAGAAATTGGTTGTCTCCAATTCTGAACATAACTGTATGTATTCCACCTAATTTTAAAAACATCAAACTCCACTTCAGTACTGTACTTTAAATGCACATTGGTAGAATTCATGATGACTTCCAAGGGCACAGAAGAAGTTCATATACCATATATACCTGTGTATAAGTCGATCCGCGTATAAGCCGAGGGTGGGAAATGCTGCAGCTTCTGGCAAGTTTCAATATTCAAAATAAAAACCAATAAAATTGCATATTACAACCATAATACGTTAAATACCATAGTGAGAATTTAGTGGTTAGGTAGGTATACTACTTACCGTACCCAACCACTAAATTCACTTTAACCGCCCTTGCGATATTATTCTGTCCTGAAAAAGTGTCTGAAAGCAGTACTACATTCAGTCACTGTAGCCCCCCTAGCATTCTAATTCTCTCCGTATTTCCACGCAAAAAGAGTTACATTTTTTGCATGGAAATTATTTTACATTGTAGACCTATTATTCCTAGACATAACTCACCGAAATATACTGGAACTGGCTGGATCACCCAGGTTTACTGATAAAAGTGTATCCTCTCCAGCCTTTGAGAGCTTTAAAAAATCATGGCCATTGTCTCTTTCATCATGTCACAGTGAACTAAGTCCACTTCTTCAGATTCAGAGACACACAAATTTCATATTGTTTCTCACTTATATTTATCAGCGTCAGTTATCTGACGCCCGATTGTTACCCCATGCTGTAAAGAAATATTTAAACAATCCAGATTTGGACAATAATATTCAATCCTCCACTATCCAATATATTGTCCATGAATGCCCTTGCAAGTAATATGATACCATAAAGATGCTCGAGTAAATATAGGTTTGTTAGTAAATATCATATAATTAAATCTAATAATGCCAAATTTTCCTTCATGGATATTCATGTTATCAGACATTCCCCAGTGGGAATCAATTACTATCAGTGAAATACAATGACCTTTCCCACAAGGTAATGTCTAACTCCTTGCTGTGAAACACATGGAGTTAACGAGGAAGTTAACTCGTCTAGAGGTTTCTTCTGCCACCATCTTCTTCTTTTCTGGGTTCTTCTTACTACGTCACCCGACCATTGAACGAGAAACTGGGGGAAAAAACCTGCCGATCTCCCTGTGCATGCTTTTTTTAAGGGCCTCACGGGATGTGTACCCACACATGTATTAACTTTAAAAGTGAACTTCAGGTAGATTCTAAAAGATTATTTGGGCTCATGATTATAAAAATTTGCAGCTGTGTAATCATTGTACACAATTTAATGCTACTTTATAGAAGTAAGCAACATATGTACCAGACATAGTTCCTGTATAGCAGAGATCAGACTGAGATAGTCAATCAGTTGTGCTTATGTATGAACAAGGAATGCTAGGGATAAGAGGAGAATTTAAAGTGACTTAGAAATGAGAATATCAGTCTGCTGCTTCTCTTTTCACTGACCAATCACAGGCAGCACAAGACTTGTAAATGTTACAAAATGTCAGTAAAGAAAAATTGGATCTCCTGCCCTGCCAGGCAGGCCAGTGCTTTACCTAAAAAATGTTGGTTACAGAACTAAAAAATATAAATTCAGAATAATTAGAAATCCTTTTGTAGATAAAAAAGCTCAGTTATATGCATGTCATCTGTGTATAGAGCTGTTTGCCTGAAGTTCACCTTTAAAGTGATGATGGGAGACACTATCCCTGACCTGTCTTTAACTGGCTACATCCTATTTGCATGATCTTCAATTTAATACATCGAGATCTTGCTGCAAGGGAAGTCTGTATGTCCATCCCGTGTGCTTGTTTCTGGTCAGATCTGCAAGATCAGCATTTTTTATACAGGTCAGCAATGGCAGCTCTTACATGTCCATCCTCACCGATTCCTTTTATTATAGTAAGCAGGCTTTTCCTTTACTGGGGACATCTGCTCTGTACACATCCATGGATATATCTATACAAAGCTAATGGGAGATTCTCCAGTAATATACACAATGTGCCAGATCCTATGACAGGTTCTCTATAGGATTTATACAGCAACTATTCATTATACAATAATTCTGCTTTTTCTAGCATTGCATTGTTTCAATATTCACACAATATCTACAATAATGTTTGAGGTTTTTTCTTAATTTTTTCTTGATTTTTTGATATTTATAGGTGATAGTTTTTGATTTCTAAATGTTTTTTTTTTAAATGTAACTTTACACCTACTTTACTATTTTATCCTGGACACAACAGTCACATTCTATAATCATTAAGTTGGGTAATGACCCCTATCAGCAGACACATGGTGATGCCCTTTTCATATCTGCCATGTCTCTGGCTGGGCTTTATTCAGTACACAGTTCTGTCATCCACACACATCGGAGCTCGGATTAGTGGATGTCATTGGTTTCCAGCAGAGGATCTGATCATTGTGCAGAGCAATGTCTGACTCCAACTAAATGATCATTGCGTGTATGAGAACTGCAAACATCATAGAGATAAATGGAAGTTGTCAGAAAATGATGAGAACTGAGCTGTGTCTGACACAAGACAATATTCATCACCCATCTTCCACATAGACATGTTATTGATCAGCTGATGTTTGTGTCACATTGCATCTTTACTATAAATTAGTATTTAGTCAATATGTATTATTAGGATTCATGAAGAGATCACTGCTGATGCCATAACGGCTAATGGTAATGTTAAGTTCTTTCTTAATGTATTTTTATTTTAGAGTTGCCTAGAGCCACGGATTGTTTTTTTTTCTTCTCATACAAAGAAGTTCACATTGACAGTAAAGTGGTACTAAGCTGTCCACAACACACATCATGAAAATCCACAGCCTTCCATCTGTATTACCTGGACAGTCAGCTCAGTGTGAGTCTGTAAAGATATTTTGTATTCCTGTCAGATAAATATTTCCCAAAAACAATCTGCATTTATCAGTCAGTTTCTCATACACAGCAAGAATAGAACAAATGAGTGTTGTATGGATCAATAAATTATCCGTGAACTTTGACAGAAAATCCCAGTCCAGACTCCTAATCACTAGACAGAGACCTGCAATGATCAGATACAGTTCTATGTCATGTAAAAAAGAAAAATTAAAATATAAAAAAATTAGATTAAACATCTGTAAGATTTGCTTGTTGTAAATTTTCTTAAAATGGAAATTGTTAATAAAACAGATTAGGTTGTCCTTTTGAGGTGTCTTGTCTTTTATTTTTATTTTTGAATGTACATTGTTCCTGGAATTTTTAAAATCTATCTACTTCATATTTACTCAGTATTTTTGTTTCAGTTTATGATCCTCACCAAGTGTTTTGTATCTGTATTAACATCTAAACTGACTCTTCCCCACACTGACAGCAGAGGGCGCTCTGATAGTCCAAGGCTTTTCCTGCACTGCTCCAGTTGGATTTCATCTGACTACTCAGCAGTTATAGTAACATTTTTATTCGAACATTGATATTTCCTGTGTGGTATATACTGTATATAAACGACTATTATGCCCTCCTCACGTATGTGGCCAGAATACTTTTCAGTTTCCCGGACTTGACTGCATTTTTTATTAATAGGGATAGACAGGACCTCTTTTCCTAGAAAGGTAAATTCAATATACCGTATATGTATTGAAAAAAAATCAGTCTAAGAAGGAAAACTGTATACAGCAGCAGTACATGGTTAGGCCAGGCCCTTTATTAACAGAAACATTTACCGGTAGAAATGATCAGATCAGTCAGGACAGTTGGATCAGCTACTGTACATTCTCCTCCCTGTACGTAATGGACACATCTTTCCTGCCTGGGTCTAGCTCAGGGGTGGGCAAATTTTTTGGCTCAGGCCACAATGGGTCCTGGACCGGATTTTGGCTCTTAACAGGTAGCAAAACATGAATATATTTATAATATGATTCTTAGGCATACCTCATCAAAATATGTCCAAAATTTATTAATAAACTTTAAATTAAAAAAACTTAAAACAAGAGTGCATAAAAATACTACAACCTGTAATATAACTGTACAGTAATGTATAATATATATAACTATATATATAATAAATATTTCTTTGTATTGGACTCAAAATGCCGTGAACACGGTTCCTCCTCATCATCCTCCAGAACTGTGCCCTGGCTGGACATTTGTGTACCTGGCCTGCGATAAGCGAACACCTGGAAGTTCGGGTTCGGCCTTGGGACCCGAACTTGACCCCGAACCCCATTGAAGTCTATGGGGACCCGAACTTTTGAACACTAACATGCCTGTAAAATAGTCATGGTAAGGGCTAGAGGGCTGCAAAAGGAAGAAAAATGGGGCTAAGAGCAGGATAATTGCCCTGCAAACAAATTTGGATAGGAAAATGACATAAAATAACAAAGAATAGAAAAAAATAATCTTGAACTAGGAGGCGGAGGTCAAAGTGGAGATTCAGGTTGAGGAGGCGGTGGACGTGGTGGTGTAGGTAGAGACGGAGGAGGAGGTAGCCAACACTGTTTTTGCTGTTTTTTTTATTTATTTTTTTTTATAAATTTGGAAAGACCCCAAAACATTGGGAAATAGAATCTAAAGAGAAAGTGCGCTGGAGTATAACAATGGCTGGGTGCGGCTGGTATACTTGTCTATTCAGCACAAGGTACGGACAAGTCCTGTGGGATCCATGCCTGGTTCATTTTAATGAACATGAGTGAGCTTGTCCACATTGTCTGTGCACAGGCGGCTGCGCTTTTCTGTGAGTGCGCAGTGAACACCTAATTTTTTAGGTGTTTTTTACACACGTCACTCGCATGACCTTGATTCCATTTGCAAGGGGGTGAGGTGAAAGACAGATGCCCATGGGCTGCAGGTGCCAACTCTGCATTTTCAGTAGGGGATACAATGTGAAGGAACCGGAGGCACTGGCAGCCACCCAATCTACTAACACCTCTACTTCTGGCCTCACCATTCGTACAGCGGTATTCGGGCCTACAAAATAACACTGAACGTTCTGTCGCCTACGTGCACCTAAGAAAGGTGTTTCATTTGGGCGTGTAGCTGGCACTGATTGACCATGTCCTCTCCCTGCAACAGGAGCTCCACCAACACCAGCAGTACAACAAGAATGGGAATATGTCACCCACCGAACTAACAGACGGATTAACTATAATAATTTCCCTGTCACGTATGCAATGCAGGCGTACCTCACACCAAGAATGGGAATGTCACCCACCGAACTAACAGACGGATTAATTATTATATTTCTGTGTCAGGGGTGCAAAAATTGTGCATTGCACCCACAGGATATCGCTTTAGGTCACCCACAGAATTGTTGTTGCTTACAGAGGCAATAAAGGAACTTCCACACTGACCTGTACTGCATGGGGACATTACAATTTTTATTGTATACATTTTTGTTGGGTAGTAATTTTCAACTTAAAGATTATTACTTTTACACTTTTGTCCTATACAATATGTGGGTATTAAAATTTGGGTTTTAATTTTGAGTGTTAATCACCATGCCACATTCAATATTTTTTTGTCTAAAACGTTTTACAACCTAACAATTATGCAAATGTACCGTGGCCTGTAGATATCACCAATTTTACCTGGAATTCTCTGAGACCTTAAAATTATTTTAAGTGCTCCTTTGGTAAAAAAAAAGGTTGAGAGAGGATGACCTACACATTTGCTAACATAAAAATTAATCATTACATGAGTGCAATAAATAAAACATTCTAATGGTTGCTGCATGCTTAAGTTTATCCCCTTGGTTAGATAGCAAAGGTGTAGTCTCTTAACTTATACCCCTCCTCTTTATATCTGTGTTTTCTCTGTTCAATCTACCCACAATCACTCCATCCACTCTATGGCACATCACTAATGCCTCCCAATCACCCGCACACATTTCTTGTTTGCTTAGCTTTAGCAGGAATGCAAATGAAATAGGGTTTAAACAGATGAAACCTACGCTGCTAACGTTCAGTTAAAACATGGAGTAGTTAACTAAACTAATTTCCAATATTTGTACTAAAAAATGACAGCTACATTTGGATATGCAATAGCAGTTCAAATCAGTCAGTTTTTTTCCTCATCTATGTTCTCATTAGGGACATATTCTCATTAGGTCGCTATTCGATTCGACCGCTATTCGGCCAAATAATGCATAATTATTTGGGTGGTCGAATGCCAAATTCGAACTCCATTAAAGTCAATGGGGTAAAAATTTGGGTTGTTATTTGGGTAGTTGGAGAGCTTTTACAGCCTATAAATACATTTAAAAAGACATGTCAAGACTCTCCCATCTCTGCACAACACTGTACAAGTAAAAATAAAATAGGGAAGTCTTCTTTCTGTTGCTGGCACGGCCATTTTATGGGGCGGCCAAGGGAACATACCGGATTTTACACAGTATCCGAGTACAGCCAGAGAGGGACATGAAGGGGTTCCTCTGGTCCAAAAATTAGCCACCAGGTTTCACCACTCTGTTAAAAGTCATACACAGGCTTCAGAGTACAGGCAGAGCAGCAGTAGGAGGAGGCGGTGGGCATTGAGTCAGAGTGCCACCGCTTTGGTAACTGGCATCCAGAGTTGGGAACTGTGCAGGCGGCATCAGTTACAGCATGAGGAGGAGGCGTTGGGCCCTGTGAAGGAGCAAGCCGCCTGCCCAGGTCCCAACTCTGGATGTCAGTTACCAATGCTGTCCCCGCTCCGTCTCAGAGCCTCTTCCTGCTCTTCCTTTACTTCGGATGAGCCAGCTGATTTGAGTGGGTGGCATTTTTTAACCCTGGAGAGCAGCTTGAACCGTAAGTGGAAGTGTATGTCAATCATATACAGTGGGTGGAACTCTGCCAGTGTGGCCCTGTCCAATTTTCCTGCTATGATGTCACAGCGCACATTAGGAATGTGGTAAGGGCAGGTTGCAGCTTCATTTACAGCAGGAGGAGGAGGCGGTGGGCTCTGAGACAGATCATGGACTAGAATATTATCTTGCAATTACAGTTGGGTACTGGGAAGGCGGTAGCAGTAACAGGCAGTAGGAGGCGTTGATGCCTGGTACGTAGCATGGACCACATTAGAGGTTGAGGCCATAAACTCTATGGACAGTGCAGAAGCTGTATGTAATTGGGACATTAATGGATTACTGAAAATCACACTTTCCATACCTACTATGTAGTGAAACCAGTAGTGAAAGGTAACACTTGCTACCTATCAAATTAAACAGTAAAAAAAAAATACAGAGAAATAATTCTGATCCTTCTCGCTACCTATCAAATTAAACAAAAAAAAATCTGTATTTCTGTAAAAAAAATACAGAGAATTTTTTCTGATGCGATCAAGTAGGTTTTATCCCAAATCGCTAAGCTGGAGATAATGTCAGAAAAATATCTATTATAAACACAGCCACCCTTTGCAAACAACAATGATTTATTCTATCCTTAGACATGGAGAAAGCCTTTGAC
>NW_027317872.1:0-8611 GCF_032062135.1 Pyxicephalus adspersus | reverse complement strand
GTGGCAACACAATGTTCTCTCCAAGACAGCATAAGTGGAGGTCTCTCTGCAGAGATCTAAAACACCCATTGAATCAAAGCTAGAACTCTGTATTTAGAGCTGGTTCTGCTGTTTGCTAATTGGAAAGTTCCATATCCAATACAGAATGTGTGTGGGGGTTGGGGGTAGGTTGGATGTTAGACTACTTTGGGGAAGCCAGTATCTCTGCAAGGAAACAAATAGATATACACCAAAAATAGATATTAGAAAATGAAGTATATTTCACCCCTCCAATTTTTTTTCAAAAACCTGAGAAAAGTTGCATTAAAAGCTTGATTCTCTAGGTCAGGTTCAGACCAACAGTGGGGCTCCCAGTGGTTGACACCTTGCCGGCTGCACAGCCCCTTGCGGTGCTTGTTTTTTTGGCAGTAACCACTTACAAAGATTACAAGTGGTCTTTGCCCATTGTAAATTCATGCCATAAACAGACCAATTAGCTATACATATTGGATCCCTGGTCAGGTATAGAGAAAAGGGTCAACGTTAAATGTCTACTGTCCCAACGCGTTTTGCTGTGTTGCTTCTTCAGTGGATCAAGTAGAGAGTACAGCAATTCTTATTAAAGCATAATGTTGAATAAGGTAAAATTAGGTTCCTAACAGTCCAAGGCTAGTTGTGGTGGAAAGCCCATTTTAGGTTTTGGGTACCACTACAAACACAGGGAGATCATACAAGCTCCATGCAGATAGTGTCCTGGTCTAGGTTCAAACCTGTTAACCTTCATGCTCCAAGCTAAGATTGCTGTCCATGTGGCCACTCTATACTTCAGGTGCATCAAAAACAAAAGGTGTACAGAGTGTCCCAATTTTGTTTAGAAAGCTTTTTAAACTTTAGTAGAAAAGTTTTTCCACAAGCTGCTTTCTGTGTGGAAACAGGGTTCTCTCTGCAGAGGCTAGACATCTCCTGATCAGTTGGACCAGGTGTCGGCAAAGTTTTATGGCCACTAGGCCATTTATGGGGTGGGTGGGAGCACACTAGGCCGAACCTGCCCCCTGAAGTGAAATCCCTCTCCTCCTCAATGCATTTTCCTTCAGGGAGCTTTCCCTGTTTACCGCAGCAGCAAAAGTATCAACGCCGGCCACGATAAATAGGGGAGCAACTGCAAGGGGGGGGGGGGCACCGGAAGTTCCTAACGCCCCCTGGCTGATCCGCCCTCAACTGCGGGTTGCTGGCCGGCATTAAGCTGGATTGGCCAGGGGGCTTTAGGCCGGAACGAACTACCGGCTAGGCTGTATCTGGCCTAAAGGCCGGAGTTTGCCGACCCCTGAGTTAGACTAACAGCTCAGTAAGCAAAAGGGGACCTGTCAGACCTCTGCAAAACACCACTGCTTCCACACTAAGGTCCTTCTGTATAGCATTTTTTCCATAGAAAACTTAGAACCCCTTTTATTTTGATGCAGCTGGAATGTATTCAGTTGATTTTAACTAAAAGTTGGGCTTTAAGGTTTTTCAGCTTGGATTATGAATTATGACAAAGTTTGAGGCATGTCAGCAATTCAGCAATAAAACTTGGATGGTAGTTGTAAGTTAACAGCACAGTTGTGCTTTGGAAAACATTAGGCAATGCCTACATTGAGCTGGTTTAGTGTTTTTCTCATTATAGGCATTTAACTTTTGACCTGATAACCTTGGTTAAAGTCATTATAAAGGTTTACATGTTAGAATCCTACAACGGGTCTATAAAAATTATATCATCTACTCCTATTGATTACCCAATCATTCTGCATCTGTATCTAATGTTGTTTTCTGTGTGCACCTTGAACGCAAAGCATTGATTAATCAATTTTTAAATCTTTAATCATTGGTTGAAGCTGTTTTTCACCATGTAAGTATTTATTTAATCATTTGCAATCCTATCTCCATGGTCTATATATCTGTTGATGACTCTGCCATTTATTGTAACAAATAAACAAACTTCAATGGGCTCTAATAATGTAAATCTTACAAAACAGAACTATTTGGCTTTATCACTGGCATAACAATGGTGTTACACTATATGTGCAAGACTCCACCTGGTGGCAAGAACTGGGAGATACACACTGGGTTCAGGTGGTTTGATGAAATCTTACATTAGGGGTTATTTACAGAGATAATTAGGTCGTGTGGTGATAGACAAATGCGGTTTGCTTTCAGGTGCAATCCGCCAGCATTTGAGATTATTTAGGACCCCTTGGGGATCATTTAGAGTAATTTTACAGGTGCCATTTGACCCTCAACTGACTCCATTGTGAAATGCATTTGACCTTGTTCTAAGCCAGTGTTTCTCACCCAGGGTTCCTTTAGCAATTTGAGACTCTCAGGTCAATTACCACTGACACCAATGATCTTTTTGGCTATTTGTATGAGTGACATTCTTCCCACTTGCTTGAAAGTCACCCAAGACACTATCTGAAAGAAGTTTGGAGGTTCTCCCCGTGTTTGTGGGGGTTTCCTCAAGGTACTCCGCTTTCCTCCCTTATTCCAAAAACTTCTAAATAGGTTAATGGCATTCCTTCAAAATTGGCCTTATACTGCATTCATGACATATGACTGTGGTAGGATCATTGGCTTGTGAGCCCCTTTGGGGGTCAGTTACTGATATGACTACCCTGTTTCCCCTATAATAAGGCACTGTCTTATATTTTTTGAAATGCCAAAATATGCCCTAGGTCTTATTTTCAGGGGGAAGTCTTGAACACCTGAGCTGCACACTCACTTTGGGTCTGTAATTATGAACGAAGATCAGAACACCAACCAGAAATAGCAGGTTCATCTATTACTTGTAATTTTCTTTAAATGTCTTGTAATGACTATACATTTTTAAAAATAATTATAAAAAGGAGTTAAGTACTTTTTATAAAATTTCAGGGTCATACTGCAAACATATGGTGGCTGGTGTTTCCACCATTTATGGTGCTGGTAATCATACTTGCATGTACTGCATTGCCCTGATAGAGGTGGAAATAACATAGATAGTTAAGTCTAGACAAGATAAACTGTGCACTAGAGGACATGGATGACAAGATGAGATCAATTATTTTGTACCTGGTAAATCTAGTAAGATATGAACATGTGACAATATGAATAAAGCATTAAACTAATAAAACATTATGTTAAACAAGATGATCAAATAAACATAAATAAATAAAACTGTACAGAAACATACTGTCTTTCGAAGAACAACTGGCTGAAAAACATCTGAATGTCCTTTGTAATACCAGGACCTGCCATTGATTTATATTGGAAGTTCTATATTGCCCCCCTGTACCCCAGAGCAGTCCTAAGTGGCTTACCAAAGTTATTTTCCACTGTGGAAGGATTGGTCCTTTAAATAAGAAAAAGCCAAGACATTCAATATACAGCTGGTGGATATGTTAGCTTAACACATCTACTCGTGATCGTGTCTTTATTCCCCATGTGTTCCTAAATACATGCAATATTCCTGGCTGTGTGTTGTCCTTGTGACTCTGCAAACAAACCTTTAAAATAGCTTCTTTCTGAAAATAAAGCAAGAAGCCAACCAAACAAGCAACCACACAAACAGACCCAAAACATTTTGATGTGACATAGTGATGGAGTACCCACCCACATACCACCCATTCCTAACACAATCTCAATATAGCTAATCAACACATTGAAATCTACGATGATTACTGAGCACTTGGGCACACCCAGCAGTGTTCAAGGAGGTTTTAATAAACAAATAAACAAACACATGAATGCTGTGACAAGATAAATCAAGAAGATGCTGCAAAATGAACTTGGTTTTACACTATGTAAGAGAGGGTTATAAATTATTATTACAGAGTATTTTTTTGGCCCCAACATATTACGCAGCTCTGTACAAAGTTCATGGTCATGTTGATAAATGTCCCTCAATGGGCTCACAATCTAATGTCCCTACCATAGTCCTATGTCTTTAAAACAGCCTAAGGTCAGTTGGGGGAAGCAAATTAACCTAACTGCATACCTTATGCCCCCCAATAGTCTCTCATTTGAAGGGCCATCATTTAAAATCAAATCCCTGTTCTTTCCTCAGTTATCCTTCTTTTTTAGTCTGATATATGAACAGTTTTACAAAAAAGCACCAAATATGAAAAGTGTTATACTACACTAAGAGTTTGTTTACACCACAACACATAATAATATGCAGTTGGAAGAAGTCACATGACAAATGTTGCTGCTTACCTATGCATTAGTTTTGGATCTAATAGGGAACTGCATGACAATGACATCACATTCAATTTCCGATTCTTTCGCCTATAGTAAAAATTTATGCAACCTTAAAAATGTTGTACCTAACAACATCAGGTACATAGAAGATTTATGTCAACAAGAAAATAACCTAATTCCTGATGAACGGTTATCAATTGTAAATCAAAAGCTGTGGAAGACTCCTGGGTAGGCTGTGATGGTGGAATAATAATGCCATCCATTAAAATATTAGGGAGCAGGGCACTTGCCCAAGATCTCAGGAGGAGAATAAAATAACTGAGAATACCCAACCTAATTTTTATTAGTATTATTTACCAGATTTATATAGTGCCAACATATTACACAGCACTGTACATTAAGTAAGGGGTTGCAAATGACAGACAGATACAGACAGTGACACAGGAGGAGGAGGGGACCCTGCCCCGAAGAGCTTACAATCTAGGAGGTGGGGGAAGTAGCACACAATGGAAAGTTGTAAGGGTTTAAGAGTCAGAAGAGGATAGGTAGGCAAGTTTGAAAAAATGGATTTTGAATGCTTTTTTAAATGAGCAGAAAGTAAGAACAAGCTGAATAGGATGAGGAAGACCAATTTCAGTGCATATTTGTATATTTGCACTGTTTTTTTTTTTCTGGGACCTTGTATGCATGATGTAAACATTGCAAAGGTGAACATCATCCTTTTAGAACACTGATTAGTAATCCAGCATGTTTTCCCAGATTATTACAGAAGAAAATGTTATGGACCTTGTATCTCACAATTTGCTTTCCATTTGGATAAACTTAAATGAAGTTACTGAATCATAAACAACTGAAGGTATTACTGCTCTGCCCAATTCATTTACATTTATTTAAATCTGTATGATAATATGCATTTGCTTGGAATTAGCCAACTGTGCACCCCCGTTATCTGCTCAATGTGGACCTTTACTCCGAGGCCCACCCTATAATGCAGTACAACTTAAAAGTATGAAAATATTCCAGCAAACATCTTCCACTACAATCCAAAACATTATACTAATCTAAAAATTTCAACAAAGGAATCAAAAATAAGGCAGAAAAATTTCCCCAGACTGCCCTATCAACTACTTTTGACCACATAGGCCTTCAAAATTACTTTAATATCAAAAAAATATCTCTTTGGAAGACTCCAGAATGTTGAGAAACAAGTGATATTAGAATAATACCACAGAATAGACTTTTTATTTTAATTTAGAAGGACCGGCTTTCAATGTTAAAAAATGGATATTGGTATTTATTTCTGCAGGGTTTGTTCAAAACACAAACACTGAGCAACTTTTAAGAGAATTTTATGGAGAATATTTCTGTCTCTATGCAGACCTTAGTTTCTTTTGGGTGGGTCACACTGATTGCCTGGTTTGGAGTTCAAAGTCCTGCAGAGACTTTAGAAGACTGGTCCTTTCATCATGGTTATTAAAACATATTAAAATTTAGTAAAATAATACAAGGGGTAAGAATTACTAAAGGTGGCCAAAATTTGGTAGATATTCTTTCCTTGGTGGCCAAGAAAACAATATTACATAAATGGTTAGACCCACATCCACCAACACTCCGGCTTTTTATGGAGAAACTGGACCATGTTTTTAGAATTCCTTGGATAGAAGGGTCATTAGATAAAGAAACTAAGGTTAGAAACTTTTTAAATACATGGGAATCATATATAGAGACTCAGTCTAGCTCAATAAAACGCCAGATTGTTAATACATTTCAACATACTAAAAGGTATATTCTGAGAATTCTGGATAATGATTTTCCTGTAGTTACAGATGCTGTCAAGTGGAAATGCCAACTATTGTTATGTTTACGGGTTTCTGTTAGCCTAAGTTTTATTGATATTTGTTGTAACCTTGAATGTGGTTTTGTTGTTATTTATTGAAACATCCTTTAATAAAAAAATTAAATAAAAAAAAAATTAGTAAAATCTATGAGTGGATGGCCAAGGCACCAGTGAAGCAATGCTGTGTAATGTATAGCTGTCATAGCAATTCTCCTGTTATATAGTTCTCTAATTAGTTTTAAAACATTATTTCCAAACTAATTTTAAATTAGTGTTAAAGGATCTTTAATGCATTTTATGTTCCTAAGTCCCCAGCAGGACTGTCAACTTTAGCAATTCTGATTTGCTCAGTGGCAATTAGAGATGAGTGAATTGAAGCTGATGAAGTGGAATTCGATCCAAATTTCAGGGAAAATTTGATTTTTCCGACGCACTTCACTGCTGCAGTTATTTGTGGTGAAAGCGTTTATTGGCCTATTTCTGTACATAAAGAAAATATTTATGGGTAGACCACCTGCTTTGAAGCAGCCTACCTGCCCAGGAAGTAGTGGTGCAGGTGTTCACGGAGGCAGCCGTGGTAGCAGTCAGTCAGTGCATAGTGTTGGGGGGAATATCACCTACTTGGCAGTGTGGCAGTTTTTTGTTAAGCCGCCGGAGGAGGTTAACATAGCCATATGTAGATTATGTGTGCAGAAGGTGAAGCGTGGCCAATGTTGGCACCACGGCCCTGCGTCAACATATGGAGCGTCACCATAAAGTGGCCTGGGAGAACTGTGGCTCTGATGTGGTGGTCCAGCCTGCTGCAGCAACCGCATCACCCAGTGGCACGCACCGGCTTTCAGGCAGTCAAGGCTCCACTACCTCGGAGGCGTGGATCAGCCAGGATTTCAACCCACCAATGCCTGATGCATCTGATTAGATGATCTTGGATAGAAGTGTCATTAGATAAAGAAACTAAGGTTAGAAACTTTTTAAATACATGGGAATCATATATAGAGACTCAGTCTAGCTCAATAAAATGCCAGATTGTTAATACATTTCAACATACTGAATGGTATACTCTGAGAATTCTGGATAATGATTTTCCTGTAGTTACAGATGCTGTCAAGAGTGGAAATGCCAACTATTGTTATGTTTACGGGTTTCTGTTAGCCTAAGTTTTATTGATATTTGTTGTAACCTTGAATGTGGTTTTGTTGTTTTTTTGTTATTTATTGAAACATCCTTTAATAAAAAAATTAAATAAAAAAAAAAATTAGTAAAATCTATGAGTGAATGGCCAAGGCACCAGTGAAGCAATGCTGTGTAATGTATAGCTGTCATAGCAATTCTCCTCTAATTAGTTTTAAAACATTATTTCCAAACTAATTTTAAATTAATGTTAAAGGATCTTTAATGCATTTTATGTTCCTAAGTCCCCATTAGGACTGTCAACTTTAGCAATTCTGATTTGCTCAGTGGCAATTAGAGAAGAGTGACTTGAAGCTGATGAAGTGGAATTCGATCCAAATTTCAGGAAAAATTCGATTTGCAGCGAATCCGAATTTCCTCGCAATTCGTGGTAACAATCGCAATTTTTCTTAAAATGCCAGCTACACGCGTGAGGACATGGGGCAAGAAACTCTGGGAAGGCGGGATGACCCATAATGCCATGCATGCAACCAATCAGCAGCCAGCCAGCTCTGTGATGTCACAGCCCTCTAAATAGCCTCAGCCATCTTGGATTAAGACATTTCCAGCGTTCTGAGTGCAGGGAGAGACGTGTGCAGGTGCTAGGGAGAGTGAAAGCAAAAACCTCATTGTGAGAAAAAAACTCAAAAAACGATTTATAAGTACAGGGAAAGAATAGGAAGGAATCATTTCACAGCATCTTACTGCAGGGAGAGACGTCAGAAGGCGCTAGGGACAGTGCTAGAAAAGCAATTTACAAGTGCAGGGAAAGATTATTTGGGGATCCAAATAGCCGTTATACAGCTCTGTCATTCCATCAATTTATATATCCAGAAAAATATATACGCAGTTCACTGTTGCAGTTATTTGTGGTCAAAGCATTTAGTGGCCTATTTCAGTACAAAAAGAAAGATATATACGCACTTCACTGTTGCAGTTATTTGTGGTGACAGCGTTTATTGGCCTATTTCTGTACAAAAAGAAAATATATATGGGTAGACCACCTGCTTTGAAGCAGCCTACCTGCCCAGGAAGTAGTGGTACAGGTGTTCACAGAGGCAGCGGTGGTAGCAGTCAGTCAGGGCGTAGTGTTGGGGGAAAATCACCTACTTGGCGGTGTGGCAGTTTTTTGTTAAGCCGCCGGAGGAGGTTAACATGGCCATATGTAGATTATGTGTGCAGAAGGTGAAGCATGGCCAATGTTGGCACCACAGCCCTGCGTCAACATATGGAGCGTCACCATAAAGTAGCCTGGGAGAACCGTGGCTCTGATGTGGTGGTCCAGCCTGCTGCAGCAACCGCATCACCCAGTGGCACTCACCGGCTTTCAGGCAGTCAAGGCTCCACTACCTCGGAGGCGTGGATCAGCCAGGATTTCAACCCACCAATGCCTGATGCATCTGATTAGATGAT
>NW_027317871.1:0-8612 GCF_032062135.1 Pyxicephalus adspersus | reverse complement strand
ATTTCACACATTTTTGGCTCAGAGTGGTAGGTTTTGTGGTTAGATTTGTGGTGAACCGATCAATCCAAATGAACTTGGGTTAGAGTCAAGCTCACTCTTTTATTTGTTTTTGTGCTGTCATTAACAGATCACCATCTACAGGAGGAGGTCGTTGATCCACTGCAGAGAAGCCTGGAGGAGAATACAGGTAATTTGGTTTGTGTGTGTGTTCAGCCTTCCAAAAGCTAAGTAATAACCTTCAATCTTTCTATAATATATCTATATATACATAAGATTTGTTAAATTTTCTTGGCGGAGGATTCTGGTGCAGCCTCCCTTTGGGAAAGTGTGAGCCTAATATGTCAAAAATAATTTTGCGTGTGCGAATAATTGGGGACTTTTGAAATGTGAAGACTTGTCACCACATTCATTTATTTTGATGTGATATATCATTTGCCTTTGTAGAACATCCATGTCTGCTGGTTTCTGGTTCGGAAGAGTTTTCACGGGCTGAATCCACTGTGGAGGTAGGCAAGAACTGGTCCATTAGTGTTTATTTTGGGATGTGTTGGGGGAATGAACCTTTCCCAATGTGTTCCTTTTGTGTTTTTATGTTAAGGGTCCCTCAAGTGGACATTTACCACAAGCAGAAGAGGAGACACCTGAGTAGTGTTGTTCGAATTCGGGTCGTCCTAATATTCGACCCGAATATGACCGTTCAAGTTCGGGTGGACCCGACTCCAATTTTGCTGCATTCGAATACCCGAATTCGAACCTCCCACAATGCACTCAAACAACTGGGCACCTCCCCATGGTGCACGGTGCCCTCCAATTAGAGCAGAGATGCCCCCTCCATCTTTGTTGTGGCAGACAGCTACAGTCACACTCACACTATTAGTCAGATAGATTGTTGGATTGTACTGTATTTGTGCAGTCCTGAAATCTACTGTACTCAGATAGGTAGAGTGTTTCACTGTTTTCTAGATAGCTAGATAGATAGATACTAGTGTTGGTCGATTAGGCCGCTATTCGATTCGACCGCTATTCGGCCGAATAATGCAAAATTATTCGGGTCGTCGAATGCCGAATTCGAATCCCATTAAGGTCAATGGGAGAAAAATTCGGGTTGTTATTCGGGTCGGTGGAGAGCTTCTACAGCCTATAAATACATTTAAAAAGACATGTCAAGACTCTCCCATCTCTGCACAACACTGTACAAGTAAAAAAAAAATAAGGAAGTCTTTTTTCTGTCGTTGAGCCTGAGTCTAGTCTGGCATCTAGAGCTGGGTACTGGGCAGTGGGCAGGCGACAGCAGTAATAGCATGAGGAGGAAGCAGCAGGCCATGAGACATAGTGTGTATGGCTGTGTTACTCCTCCTTGCTCTGTTTCAATGTCAGGATTAGTGTTGTTGTTCGAATTCGGGTCGTCCTTATGTTCGACCCGAATATGGCTTTTCGAATTCGGGTCGTCCCGACCCAAATTTTGCTGCATTCGACTACCCGAATTCGGCCCTCCCACAATGCACTCAAACAATTGGGCAGGGTGGGCAACTCCCCCATGCCCTCCAATTACAGCTACATCTTTGTTGTGGCAGACAGCCGATTGGCTGTCTGTCACTGCATGCCACACAGGCAGCCATTGGCGAAGGTGTGCCTGCATTTCCCACTCATGACAAAGATTTTGCAGATAGCAACACAACCTCTCTGTGCTGCTTGGCTTGCTTTCTTTGTCAAGTGAAAAAAAAGCGCTTTACTTTGTTAGACTGTGTCACACTGACACTATTAGTCAGATAGATTGTTGGATTGTACTATATTTGTGCAGTCCTGAAATCTACTGTACTCAGATAGGAAGAGTGTTTCACTGTTTGCTAGAAGGATAGCTAGATAGATAGATAGAAGGCTAGAATCTAGAAGGATAGAATCTAGAAGGCTAGAAGCTAGAAGGCTAGAAGCTGGAAGGCTAGAAGCTAGAAGGCTAGAAAGCTAGATGGATAGATAGATAGATAGATAGATAGATAGATAGATAGTCAGTCAGTTACATACAGGTAAATGTTAGGCAGTGTGGGCATTTTTTAATGTCCATAGTGATGATACCACTATGGTCATCTGTAAACTGTGTGCTCAATACTTGAAAAGAGGTAAAAACCCAAACAAACTTGGAACAAGCTGCATGAGCACCCATTTAACAAGCCACCATCCAGTAACCTGGCATGAACACCTGGTGAAAGAACAGAGCTCTGTGCAACCACCTCCGCCCAAGAAGCAAGCTCCAACTGCTCGATCCTCCTCCGCTGCCTTTCCTCCTTCTGCCACTATAGTTTCCAGTTCTGCTGCCAGGAATTTGAGTGTGGCATGTAGGGGATCATTACCTTTTTCAGGCTGCACTAGTGTTGAGCAGCAGCACCAACGCAGATCGGCTGCTGTCTGTGGCGTTGCTAGCAGTCAGGACCAGGCATCATTGCCATCCCCCACAACGTCTACCCCATCATCCAATGTTTCTGTGGTTAGCATTAGCAGCATCCAACCTTCCATCCCCCAGATGCTGGAGCGCAAGAGGAAATATGGCCCAAATGACCCCAAAACAAAGCTGATCAATCCAGCAATTGCACAGCTGATTGCATTAGAGCTCCTCCCTTACTGGCTGGTGGACTCCAGTGCGTTCCGTCACGCATTCCTCTGCGCAAACCCACAGTACGTTATGCCTAAGCGACAGTACTTTTCACAAAAATGTGTTCCTGCTTTAATGAATACGTTCAGAGCAATGTGTCCATGGCCCTGCATCACTCCAGTTCCTGGCAAGGTGCACCTGACAACCGACAATTGGTCGAGCAAGCATGGAGTGGGAAGATATATTTCCTTTACAGCTCACTGGGTAACTTTGGTGGCAGCAGGGGAGGATGCAGCTGCAGCAAAGCCTGCATACCTACCTCCTCCCAGAGCGCATCACCATGTAATTTCCGCCTCAACCTCCACTTCCACCTCCTCCTTTGAATTTTGTGCATCAACCTCTTCCTCCAGGAACACTTTGCCGTGGAGACCTAGCACCAGTACCTCCCATTCGTCAGCATCTATTCAGCGCCAGCACCAACCTGCAGTTTGCTATTTCGGTGCACAATTCCGACGTTGCCACGAAAGTCCTGAGTTCGAGGCCTGGGTTCCCTCAGCCACACGGGGGCAGCCGTTCTAAGTGCATTGGGGGAGCAGGAGGAGAAATGGCTAACTCCCAACAGACTTCAGCCAGGCAAGGTCGTGTGTGACAATGGGGCCAATCTGCTGGCAGCTGTGGTTTCACTATATAGTAGGTAAGTACAGATTGGAATCCCCCTCATTCCTATTCCTGAAATCGCAGCGAGTTATAGTTTGGTCTGAAGATCTGGATGTGAGTTCCCAGTCACGGATTTTGTTTTCTACAGATGAATATGACGACCTTTATATTCAGCTGTCACCAACTCTAATCTTCTTTGTAGAAAATATAGGAGTAGATAGATAGAAAGATCTGCTGGCTGGTTCCCTCCATTGTCATCCATTATCTCATCCTAATCAGGTAAGTGCTGAATTATTTACATTATGCCCTGCAAAGCTAAATATTAGTTAAGATGCGTACACACGTCAAATTTTTCTCGCCCGATAATCGGCATCGGCCAGATATCGGGCGAGAATCTGGTGTGTGTACAGCCCAGGTCATTCATCGTCCGTGGATCCATCCTGGCGGATCCACGGACGATGAACGATGAGCGATCATAGGGAAGGGGGAGAGCAGGCAGCAGGGTGCCGCTCCGTCGCTCTCCCCTTCCCCTCTCCATAGAGCAGAACGGTGCTGTATGTACAGCACTCATTCATGCATCTTGTGGTTCTTATTGTTGGAAAGGATCGTGAAAGATCCTTTCCAACGACAAGAATTGCACGTATGTATGCAGCTTTAGTCTGCTTTTGTCAGAGGGAAGAGGCTGCTCACTTAATTATGAAATGACAAATAATTTTCATTCATAATGGATATGTACGCTAGTGAGATGCACACATACAGAGAAAAAAAAAATTAGCATAGAGTAGATAACACATAAATCTATGTCACCTTGCCACTCTATGGTCTCCTCATGCTGCTGCTGCCATCTCCACACTATGTCACCTTGCCACTCTGTGGGCTCCTGATGCTGCTGCTGCCATCTCCACACTATGTCACCTTGCCACTCTGTGGCCTCCTCCTGATGATGCTGCTGCTGCCGCAACCTCCAGACTCTGTTATTGTGCCACTCTGTAGCCTCCTGATGCTGTCCCCAACTCCAGTCTCAGTCATTGTGCCACTCTGTGGTCTCAGCCTGATGCTGCTGCTGCTGCCACCTCCACACTCAATCATTGTATCACTCTGTGGCTTCCTGATGCTGTTGCCACCTCCAGACTCAATCATTGTTCAACTCTGTGGCCTACTCATGCTGTCGCCAACTCCAGACTCTGTCATTGTGCCACTCTGTGGCCTCCTGATGCTGCTGCCATCTCCACACTATGTCATTGTGCCACTCTGTAGACTCCTGATGCTGTCGCCAACTCCACACTCTGTCATTGTGCCACTCTGTGGCTTCTTCATGCTGTTGCCACCTCGACACTCAGTCATTGTGCCACTCTGTGGCCTCCGCCTGATGCTGCTGCTGCCGCCACCTCCACAATTTGTCACTGTGCCACTCTGTAGCCTCCTCATGCTGCTGCCACCTCCAAACTCGGACATTGTGCCACTTTATGGCCTCCGCCTGATGCTGCTGCTGCCGCCACCTCCAGACTCTGTCATTGTGCCACTCTGAAGTGGTTGATAAGACCAAGGCAGCAGTGTGTGGCATTTGCCAAAACAAGCTGATTTAGTATCTCCTCCATGCTGGCCTTTCAAACATCCACTTACAAAGCTGCAGGCAACCTTCCACTATATGTGAGATCACTCGTAGCAACGGGGGGTGTTTCAAACAGGAAACAGGTCCAGCAGGCTATCCGTGCAACAATGGCTTTTATTCACTATACTATTTACATACAAAAACAGGTGAAATAAAACAAACAGCAAAAATAAGACCTGTCCACTTGACCTCTGGCTCACTGTTAGATCCCTATACTAAACAATCTAGCCCAACCTAGTGCTATGCAGGACCCTAACCATACAGCTTTTCCAACAAAGAATGTGAGTCTGATTCATCAAGCAAAATCGGATGTTCTCTCGCGCATTCGTATGCTTGATCACAAATCTGATCCATTCGATAGATTTCTCAACCAAATTCAAGGTGCTGGCTTATTCACACGGAAGTTATTAACCAAAACGATCTCTCTGCTGGAGACGTGCATCCCCGGCAGTTTGACACTGGCAAGCTTGCATTAAAAGTCACTGATCCCCTAAAAAATCATTCTTTCCAATGGCACACATCTTCCACTTAGCTCTAAAAAAAATGTTTTTGGTGTTCAAGTGTTTAAAACATCTATATGAGCTAAGAAATCGGCATATTTTAAAATGACCTATTTTCTGGCTAGTTAACTGAGTTCAGCTCCTCTTCATAGGTGCCTGTCTAAATGCTTAAGATGCCTTATCGGAGTAGCCGCCTGGGGGTAAATATTCCGACTTTCTAAAATATATAAATAATTGTAATTACTATAGTTATAATTTCAGAGGCTGGTTAGCCATTTTGATAGATTAGTGGAGTCAAGGATGCCTGGCCCAAGTTCAGATAATTTGGAACCGGTCCTTACGCTCCTACATGAAAACATATATCAAAATCACCAGGACCGAGAATTTAACCAACAACAGTCCAAGAACAATCGGCCAATTTGGGTGCCTACATGTTCAGAGTTGACCATCTCTGTAACATGTTAAGTGAATCCCTAGGCCAACAATCTCGACTACATCAGGTGATTATTCAAAGGCTGGGTTGGCAAATCCCAATAAGCCCTGCTGGCCCCCCATCTCATCCTGGCCGTCCACCCAGTGCGCCTGGCCCTCCACCCAGTGCGTCTGGCCGTCCACCCAGTGCCCCTGCCCGTAAACCCAGTGCACCTGCCAGTCCATAGAGTGCCCCTCCCAGTCCACCCCTTGCCCCTGCCCATTCACCCCGTGCCCCTGCTCGTTCACTCCGTGCCCGATCCTTTCCAAGTCCACCCCGTGCCCCTGCCCATTCACTCTGTGCCTCTCCAAGTCCACCCGTGCCCCTGCCCGTTCACTCGGTGCCCCTCCAAGTCCACTCCATGCCCCTGCCCGCCCACCTCCTAGCGTACGGGCAACCACTAGACATGCTCTGGAGGTGGGCCGCACTCGTGCCCTTGCTGTGCAGGTGCACCATGGGCGTTCTGCGGGGGTGTCCCGTGGACGAGGCCAGGAGGTGAGCCGTGCCCGGGCTTCTAGAGTGGGCCGCGCTTGTGGCCGGGCTGGACGAACTATATAAGTGGATGCCGGGTGCCAGGTGAGAACATTCTTCACATTCTTCCTGTCAGTTTTCACTCAATTTTTTCAGGATCCATGAGCTTGCCAGTGTGGGTTTGAGTTGGTATCCTGTGTGAAGACGCTTGTTTGTATAAACTAGCTTAATCTCTATTTTGTGTTTGCCCAATGTCCACAGGTTAGTAACCCTCGCACTTTTGACACTTTACCTATCTGAGTTTGTTTTGATGCGGCCCAAGTATGCTCCAAATGCAGTTTTGCTATCTACTCCCCGAAGAATGTTCCAGTACATTTGTCAAAGTGATTCTAATCAAGTCACTAAATGAACACAAACCTAGTTTTTTTTGCTAGATCTTTCTTTGTATTTGTAATGAAAAATGGTAAAAGTAGTGTAAGAATGAGTTGAATTTCAACATATGTTACAAAAGTTGATTCTAAGGTTAGCTTACAGGCAATCTCCTCGGCCGCCTCCTCTCCTTCATCGGAGGACTCTGGCTGCTGATGTGGTGCAGCGGGATCCTCCTCAGGAGATGGCTCCTCCTCAGATGGCTCCTCCTCCAGGGATGGCTCCTCCTCCACCAGGGATGGCACCTCCTCCACAACCGGCTCCTCCTCTGGGGATGGCACTGGCACCTCCTTCTCCTCCCCCAGGGATGTTGTCTCCTCCCGCTCCTCCTCCTCCACATCCTGCGGGATGGCCAGGCACCTGTGTGGCCGCTGTATGATTCGCAGCCGGCGTGATGGAGAGTTGGCTGTAATAACAAAATAAAATATACCAAATTAATAAGAGTAGTAAAATATAGTAAGTGAAAAACAAACAGTTCTAGGCTAAACAATACTACTTTACACAAACAACAAACATTCGAAAACACCATTCCTTAACAAGAGGAGAAGACAAAAGAAATAACTTTATTCAAAAGAAACATTTGCTAATAGGTCAAAATAAAATCTAAAAACACATCAAAACCAAAATAAAAAAAAATATACACATCACTAAAAACTTTACAGTAAATGACAAAATAATTAAAAAGAACAAACAAAACACATGTAAACCCATACTTCCATGTAAAGCCAAAATGGTTCAAAAATGTCCCAACAAATTAAAAAAATACTTAACAAACATAGCATTAACATTGACTTCAAAATTGTAAAATATACATTAAAACATTCCAAGTCCAAAAAATAAAAAAGAAGTTGTTGTGCTAAATGGCAAAGTATCAAATGCAGCAACATAGATAATTTAGGATAACACACAAACCAACAGCCCCTCCAAGAAGAAAAAGACAAAAGGAAAAAGCAAGTTAAAACACACCCTTATATATATATATATGCTCAAATGTAAGCGCACAGGTGATAGAAATTCACTATTAATACATATATATATATATATATATATATTTATACATACATATATATATATATATATATATATATACATACACACACACACATATACATAAGAAGCAAACAAAAGAACGTGTGTGTGCTTGTGACTTTTGTGGGGAAATCTAGTCCGATGGCAAAGCCGAGGCTGTCGCGCACGGACAGTCGCAAGACAGTCGCAAGACTGCGGGCGGCTCCTCCAATCAGGCATCCTAAGCTTTTATATAGGCGCCTATGTAGAGGAGTTGAACTCGGTTAACTCTTGCTTACCAGAAAAGAAATAAGTCGTTTTAAAATATGCTTTTTCTTAGGTCATATAGACGTTTTAAACATTTGAAGAGCACAAACATTTTTTTTTTAGCGCTAAGGGTAATATGTGTGCCATTAGAAAGAATGCTTTTTTAGGGGAACAGTGACTTTTAATGCAAGCTCGCCAGTGTAAAGTTGCTGGGGATGCGCAGCTCCGGTCGCGAGCTCATTCAATTGCTGAATTGCGCGACAGCTTCCGATTTCGGATCCCGAATACTGATGCGTGAGCGACCTTCCGATGCGCGAGCGACCTTCTTGATGAATCAGGGCCATTGTGAGGGCAATAGCTTACTCCTTCCTACTAATTTTTGATCCCATTGAAGCAAGTGAAACATTTTAGGTTAGGAATTAATAAATGCTTTAATCTGATGAACCAACTGTTAATTCACAGGGGGCCTGGGAAGATACATTTAACCAAAATGACAGTAAAGAGACAAAAACCATAGTCATGTAAAAAAAAAAAAAACAGGAAAAGAAATCTTTAAAATAGATTCTGTTCCCAGGTCTGTGCATCAGATATAGTCATTGTGCTATTACT
>NW_027317870.1:0-8619 GCF_032062135.1 Pyxicephalus adspersus | reverse complement strand
ATTTGTTCAAAATTGTTCCCCAGTGTAATTTTTTAAATGGCCAATCCAATCACTTGCTGGCATTTGTGTCAATATTAAGTTATGGGTTTAAATGCAATTCACATGATCAGACTACCAACAAGTGAATATATCCTAGTCCCAAAGAAACTTTTGGTTTATGGTCTATTTTCTATTTATCATTGTTTCACTTTACACTCATACAACTTTCACCAAAGACTCACACATTTTTCTAAAAGAATTGAAATTGTATAATTCTTGGGTGGAAGGTTAAGGAATATTGGATGAAATTGAAAAGTAGAAATTTTTATAATGTCTAATAATAAGTGGGAAAAAGGCTATTCTACACATCAACTTGCATTGAGGTTCCTGCAAAAAACAAAAAAACAAAAAAACAACGAAATAGAAAATGGCCTTCCTTTGCAAGGGTTTGTGTAAAAAATAACAAAGGTCTAAAAAAAATGTTTAACCACCTGGGCGTTACACTGATGTCTAGATTTCTGTACCAAAAGGGTTACAGGTTTTAATGAATTTTTTTTTTTTAAATTGTAGACCTGTAACTTACAGAAATATGTCCGAACAGGGTTCTAGTAGATATCATGAATATAGAAGGTTCTTGCAACTGTTAGGTGTGTTTAGAATTTGGTCTGGATGGCCTGTCAGTAATAGAATTTAACTGAAATGCTGCAGTGGGAAAGTATTAGGAGTTCTGGGGTTTTCATGGGTCTCTTCCACTCTGTTCAGTCTTATATATAACACAACTCAAATTACAGGTACACTACAAATTTTAGTGCTGTTTAAAATGATGGTCAGCAAGTTGCAAACATAGCCAATGTCGTTACCTGTTATTTTATGATTTGTCCCCCAACTACCCATACCAGTGTCTACTTGGTAGGTCTGTACTGGGTTTAATGAGAAGCAGATCTCCCATTTGGTCCCAATATAGCTGTACTAGACTGGATTCTTGCAACATTTTTTTGAGATACAATGTAGAAATAGGTTCTTGACAAGTTTACAACTAAAATCCAGCATTTTTCTTTAGCCATAAGCAGAACACTGGTTTAAATAATTTACAAAACTTGTTAAATAAATCACTATAAAAGCAAGTTTAGCTATTGGAGTCTCCCAGAAATGGTGCTATTTAGATACATTTTCATATGTGGAATTCCATTTTAGTATTTGCTGCTCTGTAGATAGATTGAAGGCAACCAAACCTCCCAAACAAATGTGTACAGTTTGAAAAAAGTTCCCGATCCTAGCTTACACCATAGATCCTATCTGTTTAAATGCATACTGCTTAATTATCCTATACACTTTATGCATTTAGTTTGTTGGTTAACTTTTTTTTTTTGCATTCATAAAAATAATAGAATAATGTATCCAATATAAACAAACCAGTATTTACAATCATTTTTTATTTCATCAGGAGGACAGTATTGAGATGCACTTGTATTTTTCTAAGTACAGGTTAGCAGGACCCTTTTTTGGCATACACTTAGTGAAACATAGTTTCTTAGTGAACTTATCCAACATCATATCTTTTACTAATATATAGACATTTCAACTGTGAACTTATTAAACACAGTAACGCTTCATCTTAGTAACTTGTTTGAAGCAAGAGTATTAGTGAAAATAAACATGTTGATGGACCTTTAATTAGTGGTCTGCAACGTGCAAACGGTTGGGGACCACTGATTTAGGGAACAAAATGCCAGGAAATGGCCCTGCAGGTTATCCTTAGTATTGAGAAATGAAGAAACTTCAAGGCACCTGTTGTTTTAATTCTGAACCCCATGTGAGCCTTTTTGTGCACTGATAGATGTTATAGTTGTTGAATCCTTCAGCCATATTGTTTTGTTTACACTAATGCTTTATTTGTGTGTACAGACCAAAGAACTTTAATAAATCAGGGCCCTTATGACTTATCTTGATCACCAAGTTTAACTTTGAAATATGCCAAATAGGCTTTCTCTACAAATGTGCTGATGTTCGCCCTTTGACTGGGAATGGTGAAACTGCCACAGATATAACAAAATGAATTAGGGTTGTTTAGGCACTTACAACGAGAAACAGCAGAGCCAGACATGATCAGAAAGAAAGGAAATACGTGTTTAAGTAGGAAAATAAACTTTGCCTATTCACTACATAGAGCAGTGAGCAACCTCTGACAACACTTGCTTATAAGTTAATAGCCTATACAAATCCATGCTACAGTAATCGCATTGTTATAAGCAGTAGAGAAAAAACCTGACATTACATTACCTGACAAACTAACTGCACTTTCAGAATCAGCATACCTATTTTAGTGTACATACGCTTAAAAATTGAAGTCAACAAAAATTTGTTCAAAATTGTTCCCCAGTGTAATTTTTTAAATGGCCAATCCAATCACTTGCTGGCATTTGTGTCAATATTAAGTTATGGGTTTAAATGCCATTCACATGATCAGACTACCAACAAGTGAATATATCCTAGTCCCAAAGAAACTTTTGGTTTATGGTCTATTTTCTTTTTATCATTGTTTCACTTTACACTCATACAACTTTCACCAAAGACTCACACATTTTTCTAAAAGAACTGAAATTGTATAATTCTTGGGTGGAAGGTTAAGGAATATTGGATGAAATTGAAAAGTAGACATTTTTATAATGTCTAATAATGGGTGGGAAAAGTGGGAAAGTGGGAAGTGGGAAAGTGGGAAAGTGGGAAAAAGGCTACTCCACACATCAATTTGCATTGAGGTTCCTGCAAAAAACAAAAAACAAAAAAACAACGAAATAGAAAATGGCCTTCCTTTGCAAGGGTTTGTGTAAAAAATAACAAAGGTCTAAAAAATAATGTTTAACCTCCTGCCTAGCATAAACAAATGTTTTGCTTTTGCTACAACAGACAGATTAACCTACAGCCACACCTTCTTTCTAGCACAGGGTGTGCTAAATGGTCTTCTGGGCCTTAGGAAAATGTGGGGCTGGGATTTGGGAATCTACTCTGCTCTGCTCTGACAGATTCCCAGTAAAACCAGCCCCGGAATAGAAATTTTAAAAAATTAGCAACGAGGTTAGCAAGTACAGGTCTTTTCAGCACTTCCTAGTAACATGGATGATCTTTTTCACTGTGTTACAATAGCTATAAAACAGCTTTCTGACTATATGGCCAAGTATGCAAACACAATGCTTGAGAACTGTGCAATTAACCTCCTGGGCGTTAGACTGATGTCTAGATTTCTGTTCCAAAAGCGGTACACTGTTTTTCATGAAATTTTTTTTTTTAATTGTAGACCTGTAACTTACAGAAATATGTCCGAACAGACGCATACGCGAACGCCGGGTATTCTAATTCTTTCCAAACTTCTGTACTTCCATGCAAAAAGTGTTAATTTTTTTGCATGGAAACTTATTTTAGATTGTAGGCTATAATTCACCGAATTACTCAATAATTACTTATAATTCTCTGAATTACCGCATAACTCACCAAAATATGTCCAAAATTTGATAAATTTCATAATAAAATTTTTTTTTATAAAACGTAAAAAAAAAAATCTTTAAAAAAAAGTTTAAAAAACAAAATAGTGTATAATGTACCTGTACAGTAGCTTATATAATATATATATAATACAATTATATATATATTATATAAGGATTTCTTTGTATTGGACTCAATACAGCTTTTTTGTAACCCCGGTGATCGTCACTGCACTCACCGGATGAAGACTGAAGACAGAAGGCATGTCCGGAGGAGCTGCGGGGAGAAGGTGAGTATTTTTTTTCTTTAGATCGACGCTGGAACAGAACGGATCATCACAGCAGGGACCAGGTAAGTGATGATTTTTAAACAGAGAGAAAAGTTCGGGTTTATCGATAATTGCCAAATTTTTAAACCTGAACCAAGCTCGGGTTTAACGGTCGGGTGGTTAAACAACGGCGTTAAAGCTACAGTGCACAAATCTCAGAGTATATAATGTGTGCAGCTTCAACTACATTTGAGACTGCCTTCACACTGTGTATTGTGAAACTATATTTGTTTTTGTGCATTTGTAGCACAACATTGGATATTGTGCTTTTTGGTGCTTGTTTATCAACATCCAAACTGTGTTTTTTTTGGCCTGAAAATAAAAAAAATGGAGTTCCCGTCTGCTAGTCATACAATATACAAAATAAAATCCTGTAAAACACTCTTGCTCAAGTATGCTTTTCTACTGGACCAATCCCAGACCCTCCAAAATGACCCATTACAATACGTACAAATTACTCTGCATTTATATATCTCCCTGCCTTTCAAATTAGACACATGCCAGATATTCAAGCAAACATGTTTCAAGTGTTCACTAAGTGTTTAATGCGTAACTAAAATGACAAAGAACCGATCAGGTGCCGAGTGATTTGTACTTACAAAAATGGGTCATGTTGTAGAGATTGCAAAAAAGTGTATCTAAACCCAACAACTTAAACATAAGATAGGGAAATGTAATAGTTTGTATATTTGTTAGTTGCAATAAGTATCAATATAGCTTTTATTTTTATCTAGAAATAATGCATTTCCAGTCCTAGGTTGGTTATGTTCACTTCAATGAATTAGAAGACCCATGGTTGTTACTTGTGATATATGGAATAGCTTTTCTTCTCCGTTTGAATTTGCATTTCTGCAGAATTGAAGTCAATCGACAAGGTGGTTGTTTTATGGCTTATATTCAAACCACTGTAAAAAAAAAAAAATAGCATGGGGAGCCGAATGTTTCTAGGCGGTACATTTACCTGTACCATTGTTTTTATTTTCATGCAGTTCCGAGGGCAGTGTTTGAAATACACCCATTTTCTTTAAAGAACTTACTTTTAAGGGGATGCCCTAAAGCTGTAAGTGTTAATATTTTTATCATTAAAAAAAAGGAGGAACAAAGTTGTGCCTGGCCCTCCTTTACTCTCTATACCAAGCCCATGCATTACCTCAATATTGTAAGGGGGTTTCTATATTGAGGGATAGGATCTCTTCCCCTTATCTAGTCTCCCCAAGAAAGGATGTAGGGGGTTTTGAAAAGGGGGTTGTGATGGAATTCTCAAGCCCTCTAAAAAGGGTTCATAAGAGCAAGTCTGCCAGTTGGATAATTTTCCTTTACCTTTCGCTTTCCAATATAAACAAACCAGTATTTACAATCATTTTTTATTTCATCAGGAGGACAGTATTGAGATGCACTTGTATTTTTCTAAGTACAGGTTAGCAGGACCCTTTTTTGGCATACACTTAGTGAAACATAGTTTCTTAGTGAACTTATCCAACATCATATCTTTTACTAATATATAGACATTTCAACTGTGAACTTATTAAACACAGTAACGCTTCATCTTAGTAACTTGTTTGAAGCAAGAGTATTAGTGAAAATAAACATGTTGATGGACCTTTAATTAGTGGTCTGCAACGTGCAAACGGTTGGGGACCACTGATTTAGGGAACAAAATGCCAGGAAATGGCCCTGCAGGTTATCCTTAGTATTGAGAAATGAAGAAACTTCAAGGCACCTGTTGTTTTAATTCTGAACCCCATGTGAGCCTTTTTGTGCACTGATAGATGTTATAGTTGTTGAATCCTTCAGCCATATTGTTTTGTTTACACTAATGCTTTATTTGTGTGTACAGACCAACCAATAAAAAATGGAAGAGTGGGTGAAAAAAAGAAGGAAGCATCAATGTGAAGAATTAGGAAAAGACAAAAAGAAAATTATTAACTCTTTTATTAATATATAGACATGTCAATTGTTCAGAAATCTTAGGTTGTATGAAACATATGTTGGATAAGTTGAAAAACAAGGAAGTAAACATTATACATTATACATAACATTATTTTTTCATATTTACAGAAAAAACAAGAGGCAAAAATCAAAATGTAACACTAGTAACAATTAGCAAGCTGTTTACCTTGCAAATGTATTTCTGATAGGAGGTCGCCAGGGACAGTGCTAGCCATGAAACCCACCAGCCAAAATAAATGCTGCTGGCACGAACCCTAAGTGGTTGCTAACATATATAGCTGGCAACTCTCTAATGGAAATTTTGCTAGTTGTGTGTTAGGAATGGCTTAGCAGCCAGTTGATAATGTATACATAGCACGCAGTGTAAACAACAGACTAAGGATTTTACCTAATTGTGCAAAACTTTGTTGATTTTAAAATATGCAGTGTCAACAGTAAAAAATAAATTGACAACATATTTTTTTCAGAAAAGTCAAAAATTTCCTGCATTGAAATAAAATCTACTTCCCACATGCATGCATAGAGAATTTTCAATTTGAATTAATTATGTTAGAACTAGAATATTCATGCTTGTCAAAAATCCATATCTAAACATAATCTAATTAGCTTCTTGCAATGTCAGTCAATTTTCAGTTTTCCCTAAGGGTTTATTAGCTATCAAACTGTACTGTTAGAAAACATCGCAGTAAGGTTTTTCCAGCTGTGTATAACAAAAACAAACCTCTTACCACTTATCTGGATTTTAGACTGAAGTTACGCAACAATGTCATGCAAACCTGTCATATTAAAAATCTGAGGACAAAAAAGACATTTTTTATTTCATCACCCCTTATGATAAAATAAATGGAAAAATCAATTCACAAGGATTACCTCACAGGGTATCATTCCTTAAAAAACCATTTGCTTTAGGATGGTGATAACTGAGTTTCAATAGGTCTGTAAAGCACCAAAAGAAACCAGTTTCTGAGATCAAATAATGATTTGTGAAGAAATAAAGCTTTTAAATTGTTAATGTTCATTTTATGTAGGAAAACAAAAATGCATTGCATTCAAGGTAAATCAGACATGTGGTGGCTAGTCCGAACACCTGTGGGAATGGATGTGAGACAGCCATAGAGGACCAAGCAGTTTAAGAATCAGGTGTGACCTCTCTACAGCACATTATCTGTGATGATCAAGTAGGTGAGATGTCCAGTAATTTTGACTACTATAATTATTGATTATTTGATTAATATAATTAATATGGTCTGATAAAGAGGACTCTCACTAGTTATATATATATGTTTTGTAGCTTAGAACAAAGATAGAAGAGTTCTATCCATAGAATAATGGGTTTGGCTGTGGGATCAGTGGGGGGTATACAGGTCATGGGAAGGTTACTGCAGTGCTGTCAGTAGTTCATGAGTCAGGGTGCTTATGGGTAGTTGGGGTTGCCTTCTTTAAGTAGCTATGGGGTACATCATAAATCTCTTACAATATTTTCCATGTCAGGGACAGGTCACTGTTATTGTTATTTAATATGAAAAGGGGTATTAAAAAAGTCAACTAGGCTCACCTAGTTGATGGTGTTCAAGTAACCTTGACATGGGCCATCATATTCTATTTCCTTTTGTATGCTTATATTATGGCCAGGCTGTAACCTCTATTGCAGAGTGACTGTCTATACTTCTCAGTTGTTCATTTTAACTGAATGTAAAGCCAAATCCTTTTTATTAGATTACATTCCGATGGTTTTGCAAAATCGATTAGCTGGAATTTTGCAGAACTATCAAAAGTTCGAGAAAATGTTCACGAGAATGCCACAGGCATTCTTGCTCATCCCTATTTATTATTATTTGCAATCAAAATTGTAGAATTTACTAAATAAAAGTAGACAATGTCTAAAGAGATAAGCCATTCCCTGCTGCCCTATATTCTATTCCAAAAGATAAATAATCATCTAAAGGAGTCAAATGAGTTACCAGCACTGTAAAATAACAAAAGAGTGTAAAATATAATAAATTGGTAGGTGAATAAACTATTTAAATATCATTGAAATTAGTATGGTATAAAAAAAAGTAATTTTCATTTTCCATTACATGCTTTTCATCTTTTTTTCACAAAGTTATTCCACTGAGAGAGCTTTTCTTTCAAAATAATATGCTGAAACGTGTTTCTGATTCCTAATGTACAAATGGAATTAGGCTGATCCTCCAGAATTTAAGACATTGCTTTGAATATGAAGTCATTTAAATATTTTTTTACTAAGCTGCACACTGCAGATGTCTTATTAAAATAAGTAATGGGAAAAGGTTTCAGAAATTAAGGATTTTGATAACAGAACAGAAGAAGCCTGGCATGAATTCACTGAATAAAAACTTTTACTTTTGTTGGCTTGTGATTGGTAGCCGGGGAGTTTTTTTTTTTTTCAAATTATCAAGAAACATATAGAATGTAAAAATATTGAAACTTTTCAATAGAAACTTTTAAGTTAAAATGTTGCAGGTCCTACAACAGCAATAAGGTAGAGATCAGTTTTGGAATGGATAACCCAGTTCCTTTCCAAATAAGTTCATAAACTTTTACATTTGAGCAAGATTTGCTAAATGCTAATTGTTCATTATTGGTGCCATGACAACTTTACTAACCTTAGTTCTGGATTTAGAAACACATATTTTACCATGAAATCCAAGATGTATACAAATTTGTACACATTTAATATTAAACTGAATTACAGTACATTGAATGCACTGGTGAAAATCCTTTTTTATGTATCTATTACACTGGGTAAAAATTTTGAAAAAATGTTTTTGTTGACTTCAATTTTTAAGCTTATTTACACTAAAATAGGTATGCTGATTCTGAAAGTGCAGTTAGTTTTCTTCTATCAAGTCAGGTTTTTT